>NC_080640.1:1721690-1726690 GCF_027579445.1 Ammospiza nelsoni
AGGAGGGAGGGAAGGGATGGGTTTATCCCACCACCAGGAAAGCCCTTTTCATTTTACTTTTATGTGAATTTAACAACCAGGTAAAAAAAAAAAAAAAAAAAAAAAAAAAAAAGCCTTAAATTGTCAATGCTGTTGAATGAGCTTCTGTATTGATTCACCCCTTGGAAATGCCTGGGAGTGCTGCAGATCCCAGGGAGCACAGCAGGAGGGATGATTGCAGGAGCAAACCCTCTTGTCCTGCAGCTGAAGGGGAGAGGAGCACGAGGAGGAAGGGGGAGGCCGTGCCACCCTCTCCTGGGCTCGTGGCTGAATGAAAACACTGCATTTATTACTGAAATGGAAATAACCCCAAAAGTTTTCCAAAGGCAAAGGTGCAAAGCTGCTGTAGCCAAGCAGCCAGGCTTGTTTTTAAAAAAATACCACATTCCTGTTGCTGCACTTGGTGAAGGCCCTAAAGGTGTCCAGGGCAGAGCTTGGCTGCCCCATTTTCCATGCGCCCCACAAATTCATCCTGCAAAAGGGAGGCTCCAGTGATGCCACCACCACTTCTGCAGCTCGTTCCTCAGAGGAGAGAGGAGCAGGGGATGCCAGGGCAGTGTTCCAGCCACGGGAGCCCCCTCAGGTGCTGATTTTGGGCTCTGCAGAGCTGCTCACACGAGGTGAGCCCTGGCCAGCTCTGCCTTCTCTGGGGAGAACATAAACATAACACAAAATCCCTTTTTGAGCCGAGGAGGAGCTTGGATTGAGGTTGGAATTCTAAATTCTCTCTCCTCAAAGAAACCCGACTGACCCTGCAGTAAATCAGTGGAACTGGGAGCGTTTGGGAAGGACAGGATGGATGGTGGGGCTTGGCCAAGTGCTGGCACGGAGTGAGGCTGAGGGCACTTGTTGCCCCAAAAAAGAGCAATGGGTTGGCATCCAAAGCCACTCCATTTCCTCCTCCACTTCTTTAATTATTAAAGACAAATAAGAACCTGCTGGCACATAAAGAACAAAAAAGGAAAACAAGGTACTTAAGAACTGGCAGGCAGGCTCGGCAATAAGTCATGGCAGCAGCCCCTGGAATGTCCCTGCCTGTATAAATAGGATCATTCATGGGAATCTCCAGGATAAATCCCTTGCATTCAGTAGAGAGGAAGAGCATTGTCTGCAGTGACACAAGAAAAATGACATTAAAAAATTGATAATTAAACAGAACAGTCACAGTACAGATAATTTATCTGAGAGTGCTGGTGCCAGAGCCTTCAGCCATCCTGATGGACAACCTGGAGATGGGAATATCTACAGCTCATGGGCTTCATGGGATTTCATTCTTTTTATGTTCTGGGGTATTTTTGGGTTAAGGCTCCAGCCATCCACATAATTCCTGAAGAAAATCAAACCAGCAGCCAGGGCATTGTTCTGGTCCTCAACTCATCAGGATGAGGGACAAAATTCCAGGAATCTCCATGACTTTGCTTCATCTGGGAAATAATAATTACAGTGCTCTCCAAAACTGCTTCCCACTCTGGTGTGAGGGTCATTGTCCGTGCCCAAGGCTGTCCCATGAGTGTCACACACCATGACAACACTCTGGGCCATCACCAGGACTTTATTAGCATTGCCAAGATACAAAAATAAACCCTTGGCCCCACCACTGAGCAAGGAACCCAACAAACCCAGCACCCAGCATGGCAGAATTAAAAAATAAATAGAGAAAATCAGTGAATTTAGGGAAAAGTGGGGAGAGTAGGAAGCTGAGTCCATGATGGAGGTCCCTGTGGTCCCACATCCCATGGCAGTGTTGACAGCTGTCAAACTGAGGAAAGAGGAAAAAAAAGAAGAAAAAAAGAAGAAAAAAAAAAGAGGAAAAAAAGAGGGAAAAAAAATCTAAAAGAAAAGAAATATTAGGGAAAAAAAATCTTAGGAAAAAAATACCTTCTGAAAAAAACCTCTTTTCAAAGCTGCTCACCATGTACAGCTGCTGAAACATCTGTGCTGAACATGATGGCACAAGCTGGGATTGTGGCTGCTGGGGAGGGGGAGGCAGGAAGGGAGGGGAAGGCACAGGGTGAGGACAGTCCCCAAACAAGGGGACAGGGTCAGGCAGGAGCCCCCAGGCCGTGGCCAAGGGGGTGCCCCCACTTTTTGGGGCAAAAACCCCAGATGTGTTTGGGGTCGCTTCTGAGGGACAGAGACTTTCGGACCCTCCCCTTCCCCAGCTCAGGGTGATTAAATCAATCAAAGGTTTGCATGGTGGTGACACCTTTGCCCAGAAAATTTGCCACTTTTGAATTGTTTTGTTTTTTTTTTTTGCAAATCCCAAAAAAATAAGCAAGACAGGGAAGACCCTAAAACCTGCTGAAATTGGGGCTCGACAGGTGGGTTTGGCAAAACCCTCCTGTGCAGGTGAGGATTTTTGGACCTGCTGATGTGGGTAGAAAAATCTCAATCTCTGGCCAGCAATGGGTACAGGAAAAAAAAAAAAAAAAAAGAAAAAGGAAAAATTCAACAACAACAAGAATAATTAAAAAAAAACTACAATCTTTTGCTCCTGCATTGTGATTAAAAAAAAAAAAAAAAAGAAAAGAAAATAAATAGAATAGAACAGAAATCTGCCTTAATCAAAACAACATTATGCCAAAACCCCTTTCGAGGGAAGGGAAGTGTCCACAGCAGCACAGCCCTGCTTAAAAATAGAACAGGCTTTGCCTTGTGAGGAACAAAAATACAGAACAACACTTCTGCCAGCCCGCCTTTGAAGGATGTCTGTCATATGCCTGCGCTTATTTTACGCCCCTTCCCTTTTTTAAAAGAGGAACAATGCCATCTTCCCGAAAGGAAATAGGCAATAAAAACTCCAGCAGGATTTCCTATTCATAATTTTTCCCATTCATATCCTAATGGGTGAAGGAAAAAAAAAAAAAAACAAACCCCTCCACCAGCTTTAACAACTTAAACGACACTTATTAAATAGATATTTTTACATGCCTGGTTTTTTCCTAAATGTGGGATATAGTTTTACAGTTCAATTAAGTTTTTTTTTTCCCCTTTTCCAGATCTCCTTCTCAGAGCTGGCTGAATTCTGTGCGAGCTGATGTAAAGCATCTGATGACAAAATATCAAATATATTTCTAAAACACCCCGTTGAGATTTTATCTGTGCCATTACATTTTTAATTAATAGAATTCCCCCCCCCCCTTTTTTTTTTCAGTTGTTGTTTTACAAATGTTGTGTTTTACTGCCAGTATGATCTCACTGCTTTACAGTATCGATAAATGAAGGCACACCTGCACTATAAAATCTGCTTTATATGAAGCAGGCCATTCATGTTTTTATAGCCCATTTTTCACCCATTGTTCTTGGGTCATGTCATAGGTGTGCTGTAATGTGTGGTGGAGGTGGGCGGCTCGGAGATCCCTTCAACAAAATGGTCTAATTTTGCCAACTTTAGTGCCAGAATCTGGCCTGAAAAATGCAGAATTAATATCCCCGTGGACACTCGGCATGATGTCACTTCCCTGCAAATGTCCAAGACAAACAGCTATTTCCAGATCACTTGCACTTACAACTTGAGTTCTCCCTCCTTTCTTATCCCCAAATTACTATTCCTGTGTTTTCTAGCAATTTTTATGTTAACTCGGTTCATGCCTGAACTTTCCTGACTCTGCGAAAGCCTTGCACGGTTTTATTGTGTTGCTTCAGAGATGACAAGGTTCATTCCCAACCCAAAGATGTTTTTTTGGAGCCTGCAGACCATCTTTTTTTATTTTTTTAGGAGGCTTTTTTGCAAACCAGCCCAACCTGCGTTCACGTTCCACTCACTCTGTGCACGCGCACAAAAGGAATTGTTACAAAACGCAGCCACCTCGCTTTAATTCAGAAAGCACCGGGTTTGGGGGGGTGTTTTGGAATGCTTTTTCTTCTCCTTTCTTTCCCAGGGATGGGCTCTCCGGGCAGCCACGCCATCCCCAGCCCTGCTCTCACACCTTATCCCTGATGGCAGCATCCTCCCACTGCTGTCCCTGTGCAGAGGAGCCAGCTGGGAGGATGATGATGGTGGGATGAGGGTCACCCCTGCCCTGGAACCCGGGGCCTGAACCTTGGAGCTCAGCTCAGCTCCTGGTCTATCCACGAAGTTTTCCCCTTGCGAAGGATGCGCGGCTTAGGAGGGAATATTAACAATATTAACATTTTCCTCACAGCCGCCCTTCCCCAGGCTGGGATGCGGCAGCTTAACTCCTCAATTCCTTTTATTAAATCCCCTCCCTTTGCCCCCTTTTCTCCACGTTCACCCCACATGGTGGTTGTGTTTCAGGAGGTGCCTTTCAAGTGACAACTTTATGGCAGAGCAGAGAAAGTTCATTAGGATAACAAACAGAGCAGTGAAGGCACAACTTGGAGGCACGGCAGCAGAATTTCCAGGGGGATGAGGGGGAGAGTGGAGGTGTCCCCCAGGAGCTGGAGGGTGCCTGGATCCCCAGGGATGGGCGCCGATGTCTGATTTCCCTGCCAATGGAACCCCTGGAATTTAACATCTTGTCCTCCGTGGGTGATTCCCCTGGAAGGAAAGGAAAAAAGCAAAAAAACAAAAAAACAAAAAAAAAAAAAAAAAGCAGGGAAAAACAAGGGAAAATAAATAAATATCATGGGGTTGTATAAGCTTTGGAGACCTGCGAGGCCTCCTTGTCAATTATTAAATATGACCAAAGATGACATCCCTAACTGCTGTACAAGCCTCTGGAAGAGCAGGCGCTGCGGAGATGCAGCTTTCAGGCACACGGGATGACATTTGATTTTGTTTGGGTTCCCTTTCTTTAAAAAAACCACACGTTTTCCTGCAGAAAAAGATTTTCTTTTTTGCATATTCAAAGCCACTTTTCCTGCTTTTCCTTGCTCAGAGAGGTGTGGAGCCCCCCGAGGAAGGACAGCACCCTGTGTCTGGCCACACTCCATCACTCCCTGGCAGGAGGGGAATGGCAAAATGGGGTTTTGGTCAAAGTTACCCAGGGCAGGTTCTC
>NC_080640.1:1731690-1776690 GCF_027579445.1 Ammospiza nelsoni
TTTTTCTGCTGCTCTGCTATGAGGCTTTTCCCTTCCATCCTATTCCATTATGTGGCTCTAAGGCAGGGCTGGGGAATCAGCTCACCTTCCTCCTGCGTGTCCGTGCAGCCAAAATTTGCAGCAGGAAAAGATTTCAGGAAGGGTTTCCAAAGCAAAGGGAGAAAAAAAATAAAAAAAAAGCCAAACCACCCAACGTAAGAGCTGCAAAAGCTCCGTGCCTGTTCGGAAATAAAGGGAGAGGCATGTGGAGATATTAATAGAAAAATGGGAAATATTTTTTAGGAGGGATGTTGAGCACATTCGCTCCATGTTCCTCCAACCGGGGACATGACAATTAGTGCATCTGAGGTTTACAATGCAAATTTTTACCGTGTGAATGATAGATGGAAAAAGAGGGGGAAATGCTGTTGTTTTGGGGAAATAAAGAATTGTTTGATCCAGAAAATGCCCCAACTTTGCTCAAGCCACCAGGCAAGTATGAAGGGCACTGCTGGTAGCATGCACAATTTAATTCCTGCAGCACTGAAAGTCTGGAAAATCATAAATTGTGGACAAAAAATATGTTTAATTTAATAAGGGGGTGTTGCAACAATTGTAGAAGAAATTTGGGAGGAGGAGGCAGCCTTTTTTAGGAAAAAACCTCATGAATTTCCAGCAGCAGGGTTGTGCAGTGATCCTCTGTTTTTAAAACCTGTGCTCCATTCATAGTATTTAAGTGCTTAAATCAGCACAATAAACGTAAATAATTTACTGCTTTGCAAACAGAAAATTGGGCAGAAAAGTGATTTTTGAGGAGCCACTTGGCTCCCTCTGCCCAGTGATTTGGTGCCCTGTAAAATGCATCTGACACTGCTGTTCATTAAGCCGGTGCTATTGAGCCTTCTTCACGTTCATTAGTGATTAATTCAGACAGATATTCAACTTAATAAGGTAAGCAAATAAACAAAAAAATCACTTTCTGTGCCTTAAGGTTTTTTGGCCCTCTAATTGGTTTTGTGCACTAATTATCAAGATTAACACCTTACGCTTTTCGCTTTTCTCGGTCCTTACACTCAGAAACTCCCTGTGGGAAAAGGCAGACAACCTTGGGGGAATCCCTTAAGTGCAAGGGGTTAAGAGTTTGTCTTTTAAAAGCAAGATAAGCAGTGTAAAAAACCGCCAGGAGAGAGGGAGTGCAGGTGAATTTTAGCTAATAACAGGTAGGGGAGGCAGGAGCTGCCTCTTGGATGTGAGGGGCAGCTTTTCCAGGGGGGGATTTGTGGCGTTTTTGAACAGATAACTGTGAGCTCGGAGCTTTGCCACCCCGATGCCAAGCCCTCCCTCCAGCCTGGCTCAGGGGTGGGTGGCACAGCCTTTCCTGGCTCAACCAGCGGCCTCCAAAAGTTCCTTTCAACTCTGCTTCCCACACAAGCCAGCGCTTGATGTCGGTGCCAAGGCATTGTGATTTCCTCTGCAGTGACATTGTTCCTCCACACAGAGCTGCCTGAAATTCCCCCTCCAGCCCGGCCTGGCCGTGTCCTCCTCTTACCTCAGGCTGGGCTCAAGGAAACCCTTCCCTGTCCGGGCAGCACCAGGGATGCAGGAGTGGCACCAGGGATGTGGGAGCAGAACCAGGGATGCAGGAGCAGCACCAGGGATGCAGGAGTGGCACCAGGGATGTGGGAGCAGAACCAGGGATGCAGGAGTGGCACCAGGGATGCAGGAGCAGCACCAGGGATGCAGGAGTGGCACCAGGGATGCAGGAGTGGCACCAGGGATGTGGGAGCAGAACCAGGGATGTAGGAGTGGCACCAGGGATGTGGGAGCAGCACCAGGGATGCAGGAGTGGCACCAGGGATGCAGGAGTGGCACCAGGGATGCAGGAGCAGCACCAGGGATGCAGGAGCAGCACCAGGGATGCAGGAGTGGCACCAGGGATGCAGGAGCAGAACCAGGGATGCAGGAGCAGCACCAGGGATGCAGGAGCGGCACCAGGGATGCAGGAGCAGCACCAGGGATGCAGGAGCAGCACCAGGGATGCAGGAGCAGCACGAGGGATGTAGGAGCAGCACCAGGGATGCAGGAGCGGCACCAGGGATGTGGGAGCAGCACCAGGGATGCAGGAGCAGAACCAGGGATGTAGGAGCGGCACCAGGGATGCAGGAGCAGCACCAGGGATGCAGGAGCAGCACCAGGGATGCAGGAGCGGCACCAGGGATGCAGGAGCGGCACCAGGGATGCAGGAGCAGCACCAGGGATGTGGGAGCAGCACCAGGGATGCAGGAGCAGCACCAGGGATGCAGGAGCGGCACCAGGGATGCAGGAGCAGAACCAGGGATGTGGGAGCAGCACCAGGGATGTGGGAGCAGCACCAGGGATGCAGTAACAGAACCAGGGAAGCAGGAGCAGAACCAGGGATGCAGGAGCAGCACCAGGGATGCAGGAGTGGCACCAGGGATGCAGGAGCGGCACCAGGGATGTAGGAGTGACACCAGGGATGTAGGAGCAGCACCAGGGATGTGGGAGCAGAACCAGGGATGTAGGAGCAGCACCAGGGATGCAGGAGCAGCACCAGGGATGCGGGAGCAGCACCCTGCAGCCAGCCTGGCTCTGCGTTCCCGGGAGCTGCAGCATCCTCAGGGCCCCCTGCCACCCTCAAATGTCAACTTTGTCACTGTCACACCTTGGAAAGTGCCACAGAAAGTGCTGATTCAGCACCTCTCCTGGAAAACCTCTCCCTGCCCGCTCCCCTTGGGTTTCACCTGGTGGGAAGAGCCTTGGGAAGGGCCAGCATGGGAAGTTGTCCTGGGTGCAAAGGCTCGAGGTTCATTAAAACTCATTTCAGCCCAGGCGCCGGCACAAGTTGTTGTTTGTGACAGTTTGTCACCACCACGTGCGATATTTGCTGGGCAGGATCCCGAAATAACCCAATAATTGCCATTTTTCCTTCCTTCCTCACAGATCCACCTCGCTCCTGCCTCGTACCCCATGGCACTTTCCAGTGGGGTGTTTTGGGGGGTTTTTTGGAGCATTTGGGGAATTTTTAAACTCCTTTTCCTTTAATTCTTTTCTTTCTTTAATGGGTGACTGGATAAATTCAGTGGTGGATTTTTGTGACACTAAAGCAGCAGATAAGTCTATGATGCACTCTAGCTATGTGGTTTAAAAATCCCTTACCATATGTTTTCTCACTGGAATGCCTCATCTTGCAAAATTACAGGAACCGAAGCTTAAAAACACAATTAGGTAGTTTAAAATGAAATATTAAAGAAATACCACATATTTTCTGATATGCCTGCGATGGTTTGCCTTGATATTTTTTTTCCTCCTTTTTCTTTTTCTTTTTCCTTCTTCTTTTTTTTTTTTTTTTTCCCCGCTTTCTTTTGTATTGTTCTTTGAGTTGTTCAAGGAGCCCAACTGCATTCGATTGTTGTACTAATCATGCTCCACATTTTTCTGATTAGGTTATATAGGCTGTGGTTAAATTATAAATGAAAGAATGAACTACCAGAGTACTTGTCATAACAGTATCTTTTATGTTGTTACAGAAGACTGGGGGGGGGGAAGGAGGAATCAAAAAAGGCTTTCTCTGATGAAGACTCTCCTTGCCTATTTTGTGCTCCTTATAGGATCTGTATAGACAAGGAATGCAATTTGTTGGAGTGTTTTTTTCTCAGGTATTCTGAGAGCTACAGCACAATATCTGTCCACTGAGAAAAATGTGAGAAAACGGGATCCATAATACATAAAGACGCATACTGGAGCACCAGCCCTGTCGTGCACACAAACACACCCTCTCCAACTCCACTTTATTCCATTACTCTGATGGAAAAGCCACTTGAACTAATTTTTTTTTATTATTTTTTTTTCCTTTTACCGCCCAGGAAAAGAAAATTTCCAGATTTGAAATGATGCCTTACATTGTTGTGTCCTGTCCCACTGCAAGCACAGCATAAACACAGTGGAATGGGGGTTTGATGATCAGATTTTTTTTTTTTAATTTTAATAGAATATATTTTTGTTTGCACTATGTTATTTTAAGCCATCGTCCGCAAAACTGATTTTGAGGGAGAGCTGGAATTGCAATGATCAAACTACTTGACTGAAGGCTCACTTTCACTGCTGATTTAGGGAAATATCTGATGCTCCCAAAATTAAAAATATTCTTAAATAATCTGTCATTTTGGAGCTTCTTCGCACAACCTCCAAAACAAGAAAAGCCAGAAGAATAGCGTTTTGCTGCTCAATTCTATCCTCCTGTTAAACACAGCGTTATTTTCGCCCAAAGTTCAGCCTGCTGCAGCAGCGATGTGGAGGAGGAGGGAAGCCCGGAGCCACGCACGGATCACACCCCGCAGCGAGCCCTGCATTTACCCGTTCATTTCCCTGCATTTGCCCGTTCATTTCCCTGCATTTACCCGTTTATTTCCCTGCATTTGCCCGTTTATTTCCCTGCATTTACCCGTTTATATTTCCCTGCATTTAGCCATTCATTTCCCTGCATTTAGCCATTCATTTCCCTGAATTTGCCCGTTTATTTCCCTGCATTTACCCGTTCATTTCCCTGCATTTACCCGTTTATATTTCCCTGCATTTACCCGTTTATATTTTCCTGCATTTAGCCATTCATTTCCCTGCATTTACCCGCTCATTTCCCTGCATTTACCCGTTTATTTCCCTGCATTTAGCCATTCATTTCCCTGCATTTAGCCGTTCATTTCCCTGCATTTACCCGTTTATTTCCGTGCATTTAGCCATTCATTTCCCTGCATTTAGCCATTCATTTCCCTGCATTTGCCCGTTTATTTCCCTGCATTTAGCCATTCATTTCCCTGCATTTACCCGTTCATTTCCCTGCATTTACCCGTTCATTTCCGTGCATTTAGCCATTCATTTCCCTGCATTTAGCCATTCATTTCCCTGCATTTCCCCGTTTATTTCCGTGCATTTACCCGTTCATTTCCCTGCATTTGCCCGTTTATTTCCCTGCATTTAGCCATTCATTTCCCTGCATTTAGCCATTCATTTCCCTGCATTTGCCCGTTTATTTCCCTGCATTTAGCCATTCATTTCCCTGCATTTGCCCGTTTATTTCCCTGCATTTACCCGTTCATTTCCCTGCATTTACCCGTTCATTTCCGTGCATTTAGCCATTCATTTCCCTGCATTTCCCCGTTCATTTCCCGGGGATCCCCAGCTCCCCCAGCACAAAGCCCTGCGCGCCGCTCGCACGTTGCTTTCCCTGCCGGGGATGAATGGCTCCGGGAGCATCTGCGGGGGCTTTGGCCGGCGGAGGGGATGCGGGCGATGCTGTAATTGCGGCCGGGCACGTCCCACATGTCCCCGGTGCCACCTCGTGTCCCCCGTGGCAGCCGTGCCTGTGGGCGCTGCTTTTTGCACCCCTGCGAGCCGCCCGAAGGGCTCCGGTGGTTTTTTGTTTTTTTTTTTTTTTGGGGGGGGGCTTTATTGGAGGAGCTGTCAGCGCTTGCCAGGATAACAAATCTTGTTTTATAGCACTTGGTGGAGTTTGGTTAGGGGCTACCTCTGAGCAACATGAACTTGGCCTTGCTGCGTGTCTTACACTAATACCTTCCCTCCTGTAAGGAATCAGGGTACTTGAGAAACAGCCTGCAGCCATACAGCTGATTATTTCACCGAATTTGCATCTTTTCAACAGTAATGGGGATGCCTTTCACAAATGCTCCCAGGCTCTAAATAGACGCTAAGTGGCTGTTTCGAGTCGCCTCCTTGCCTCTCCCCTTGGGCGCTCCCCAGCCCCCGGGCCTGGCACCCGCGGGCACCCAGCCCCTGGCACCCGGGGCCGGCGGGAGGATGCTCAGCCTCGGGCTCGGGAGGGACCTGGGCCGTCCTTGGAGGAGCTGGCCCTGATGTCTGAGTGCCCTGGGCGGGTGGAGAACGGGCACCGCTGGGGAGAAGGGCTTGGAGAGAGGGAAAGTGCAGGGAGAGCATCTGGGAGGCAGAGAGGGTCACCAGGGTGCCTGAGGATGGAAAATGGGAGCACCTGGAGGGGTGCAATTCCTCAGGGGTCTCTGCAGCCAGGGCTGGGACTGGGGAGATCAGCTGCACCAGAGCTATGGCCTCCTAGGCAGAAATTTATTGCTTGTTCTTGCTCTTTCTCTTGTTCTTCTTGTTCTTCTTGTTCTTCTTGTTCTTCTTGTTCTTCTTGTTCTTGTTCTTGTTCTTCTTCTTCTTCTTCTTCTTCCTCTTCTTCTCCTTCTCCTTCTCCTTCTCCTTCTCCTTCTCCTTCTCCTTCTCCTTCTCCTTCTCCTTCTCCTTCTCCTTCTCCTTCTCCTTCTCCTTCTCCTTCTCCTTCTCCTTCTCCTTCTCCTTCTCCTTCTCCTTCTCCTCCTCCTCCTCCTCCTCCTCCTCCTCCTCCTCCTCCTCCTCCTCCTCCTCCTCCTCTTCCTCCTCCTCCTCCTCCTCCTCCTCCTCCTCCTCCTCCTCCTCCTTCTCCTTCTCCTTCTCCTTCTCCTTCTCCTTCTCCTTCTCCTTCTCCTTCTCCTTCTCCTTCTTCTTCTCCTTCTCCTTCTCCTTCATTTTATTATTACCACCATCAGCATCATGACTATAATTTAAGACACAAAAGATTTTAAACCATAGATTTACCTTCAGAAAGCCCCGAACATTCTTGTGAAATGCGGTTGTGTCTCCACTCGCCCTGTGAGGTGTGGGGCAGCAGCAGTGCCCTGCTGAGGCTGGGTTTCCACAATTCCACATTCCTGTGTCAGAGCCCCAGCTCTGTGCCCTTCCCTGGAATTCCAAACCTCATTATTCCTTTCTAATGGTGCCTCTGCCTGGTGTCCCACAGACCATTGCCTCGGACGAGGAGGGACAGCTGGCTCAGAGAAGTTGGGGCTGTTCCATCCCTGGAATTCCTGGCTTGGATGGCACTTGGAGCAGCCTGGGATAGTGGAAGCTGTCCCTGTCCATGGCAGGGGGTGGAGCTGGGTGATCTTTAAGGTCCTTTCCAACCCAAACCATTCCATGGCTCTGTACATGCCAAGAGCTCTGTGCCAGGACACTGCTGCCAAGAGGATGCTCCAGCTCCTCTTGCATCTTTTCCAGAGTTTCCCTGTTTCTTGCTGACATTTCCCATGGAAAAAGGGTGCAGGATCAGGGTGAAATCATGGCAAGAAATATCATATTCTACTTTTGTTTGAACCCTAAATGTGTGGCGTCTGTCGTGGCCTAACAGCACCTCTTCCTCATCCCCACATTTTCTAAGTCCAAAGCTTTGCCAGCCTGATAAAATTTAAAACCTTCCCCCAAAACCACAGTAAAATGTCAGTACTGGCCTTTCTTCAAATCCACAGAAGGAAACTTACGGATTAGAGCAAAGCCTTACTCCTAATTTACCTGTCTTGCATAAGTATTCCAGCTCATAATGCTCCTCGGGAGGGATCACCCACAATTTGGAGCTTTTCCCCTCGTTTAGGCACCTTGGGGTGAGTTAAAAGGCAGAGGAAACTCAGAGAATCGTTGTATGTGGTTGAGCACTCATTATAAAATGGATTACGGGTACAGTAAACCATAAAGACTGTTTTAGAGCCATTAAGGTTCAGCTTGTCACTGCTGACATGGACACACTCTTACTCCATATATCCCTGACATGTCAGGAGGTGCTTAGGGATGCTTTCATACATGTTTTATTGAAATGACAGACTATAGCTTCTTTGGCTGCTGTGTATATGCATGGCTATATGCTAGAAATCCAAATTAAACCCCTCTTGAAGAAAAAAAAATCCCCCTCACTCACATGTAATGAATCCCATCTTCAGTGATAAAGTTGTCACCTAACGTTTTATTTTTAATGTGCTTTGTAATAGAATAATGAAATCACGTTTATCCCTGGAATAAAATGTGGCTGAAATCAATGAGATTTACACGGAACTGAATTCTGCAGTTGATAAAATGTGAGTTCAAAACCAAAGCAATTTAGGGTAAGAATGAAAAAAGTATCAAACTCTCTTTTTAAAATGCCTTTTCCTCTGTATGCAGATCAATTGTTTCTCCCAGGCTGAGCCTTTGACTTGTTAGGGCTTTTTGTCTTTCAGATCCAAGAAAAACTTTACATACAATTATGGGGCCTTGAAAATAAAATTTTTAAGTGGAAATACCAAGAGAGTCATCGCTGCAGAGAATGGGATTTCACAAACCTTGCAGGGCAAAAATTCACCTTCATTAAATGTTCAGAGCACAGAAGGAATGTAAAACTTGGTCCTTCATGCCCTTTGTCTAAGCAGTTGCTCCACAAAAGTTAATTTGAACTTGTGGAATGGGTGGAAGAGGCATTTTCTACAATCTAGGATTAGACAGGGGGATAAATCTCTCTGATAGAAGATATTAGGCCCTGGCAGAGGCTGCTCAGAGAAATCGTGGCTGCCCCATCCCTGGCAGTGTCCAAGGCCAGAGCAGGGTGAGCGCGGCAGAGACCAAATCACAAACAGCTCCTGAAACGAACAACCAACTTTTGCTGGAGCTGTTGAGGCCTCTGAAGGGGGGAATCTCAGTGTAAACATAAAATCACCTATTTTTCAGGTCAGCAAGGTGCAAACCTCACTGTTGGTGCCACAGGAGCAGAGGCTGAGGCAAGGGGTGCCCAATTCTGTCCCGCAGTAGCACCATGCCTGAGTTTGCTGCATAAATAAAATCCTGTTGCACTCAATGTTGCCCTAAAATTGACTTCAAGGGTCACAGAAAAGGCTAAAAACAGTAAGGGAAAGGGAGAAAGGCTGGTGAATGGCAGAAAAATGCATCTGTGCTGGAGTGAACTGGGAGGGATGGAGAGGGCAGGGCGGGATGGTGGGACATGGGGTTCCAGTCTCCCTGCAAGGTGGACAGAGCTATTTCTGCACCAGGAACAAAGCTGTGACAAAGCTGTGGTGCCCCTGAGCAAATAGGTTTCTTAAGAATTCAGTTTGGTTCCAAATTATTTGAATTAAAATCTACGATTGCTTTGGAGCAACCATGTTTACTGCCATGGGCCACTGACCAGGCGCAGCAGGAGGAGGAAAGCTTCCTTGTCAAAATTGTCCCCTCTGCCCCAAAACTGATGTGGATGGAGAGCTGAGGGTACAGAGTGACCACTGACCACCTGGAATTATTATGATCAGCAGATTTTAGTTATTGATAGGGATTTTGCAGATTTTCCTGAGCACACAAATAATAACCTGTGTTGATACTTTGAACACCACCCAGAAATTATCCCTTTTGTGGGTGCTGAGCATCAGTTCTGGATTTCTCTTTGTAATGTCCCAGCTACAGGATTCTGTGAATCTGTACACTTAATCCAAATCACCTGAAATACAGAAAATCATACCAGGAAAAATGTAAAACACCCAGTGCTCCTGTGTGACCAAGGGTTTAACACCGCACCAATGAACTGGCTCAGCTCAGTTAAAAAGCAACTCATCCCCTCAGGTTCATCCTCAATATCTGTATTTATGTGATGCTGATTTTCCAGACCTGCAATAGTCAACAAGAGATCCCAATTTTAGCTCTGGGAATTCCTGGCTATTGACAACATGGATTGATTTCAGCACACAACATTGAGTTTTAGAGGCCCTTGGACACAAACTTATCAAAACAGTTTTGAACCTTTGTTTTTAAACACATCTGATGTCAGGCTTGAGTTGTATCAGCCCTATTTAGGGATGGAGAAATTTTGGTGATTCTTGTGGGTGGGAAACTTGGAAGAGCCACATCCAGCCCAGCAGAGGCTGGGAAATACACAGGAATTGCAGGAAATCCAATTCCACAGACTTAAGGAAAAGACTTAAAATAAGGGAAAATACTTAAATAATATTATTTGAGTGGTGAGGCACTGGAATAAGCTGTCCAGAGAGGTTGTGAACTCATTCCTGGAAGTGTCCAAGGCCAGGTTGGAAACGGCTTGGAGCAATCTGGGGAGAGGGTAGAATTAATTGGCCTTTGAAGTCCTTTCCAGCCCAAACCCTTCTGTAGTTCTGTGATTCCAAAATTTTGGCATGATGGTCAGTGACGGGAGATGCCATCTCATTCCTGATGAACATCAGGGAGCATGGAACACCCAGCAGGAAAATCTGGAGAGGGCACTGAGGATGTGCATGAGGAAGGGGCTGCTCCCTCTTTGCCCTATTCCAAACATGAACCTGCTGAGGGTGATTTTGCCTTTCATGCTGGAAGAAGGAAACAGATGAGATGTTTTGATATGAAAAGAAATTTTCCAGCTCCTTGTGCTGCCAGAGCAGGGCAAGAGCTTTTTTGGAGTGAAGCAGCAGGGATTCCTGAGGAACTGGAGGAGCAGGGCTGGGGTGAGGACACCCCCTGCCTCCGCATCCCATCGCATCCCATCGCATCCCATCGCATCGCATCCCATCGCATCTCATCCCGTCCCATCCCATCCCATCCCATCCCATCCCATCCCACCCCATCCCCATCACATCCCGTCCCATCCCATCCCATCCCATCCCATCCCATCCCATCCCATCCCATCCCACCCCACCCCATCCCACCCCACCCCACCCCACCCCATCCCATCCCACCCCACCCCATCCCATCCCATCCCATCCCACCCCATCCCATCCCATCCCATCCCATCCCATCCCATCCCATCCCACCCCATCCCACCCCATCCCATCCCATCCCATCCCATCCCATCCCATCCCATCCCATCCCATCCCATCCCATCCCATCCCAGGAACACTCAGACAGGTCTAATTACACCATCCCTCCTTGTATTGACTTTAGAAATTGCTTCCTGTTAATTAAAGATGTTACCTTTGAAAATCTGCCTCGGCCACATTGAAATGCTTCTCTGTTTGTGATGAGCTCTAAATGAATGGGGAAGAAATGTTTGTGTTCGAGGCTTTTATTTGTTTTTTGGCAAAATTCCTTGAATAAATTAGTAGATGTTATCATTAGGCGACACTAGGTATATATTAGGACACCCAACAGATAATTTAAGCAAATAGCTAATAAGATAAGTGTACGGGGCTCTGTATCTGCACACATACAGATATTCTATTTGAACTTAAAATACAATTACTTATCAAATGTCTCCATCAGGGCTTTATTCTGTAACAGAGAGAAATTGCTGCACAAGGCGAGCCCAGACTGCTCTCTGTATTTTGACTTGTACTTTTGACTTTTTCTTCCTCTGGTAACCCCATTACTTTTGTCCCCACTCAGAGCTCTGACCTGTGCTACATGGAAAGTTTTGAGATGAAGTCATTTCTGGTTTGAGTTACTGCAGAGACTTTAATTCATCCAGCTGTGCCTGCTCAACAACAATTCCAGCATTCAGCATTGACAACACACCATCAGCAAGAGAAATCAAACAGAAAAGGCAGGCAGTGTTGAAAGGAACACTTAAAAACTGCTCTCATTTGTAGAATTTAACATCATCAAAACACTAAATGTAAATATGAGCAGGAGGAAAACGCTAAACTCATCAGTCAAGGTATTTCACAAAAAAAAAAAAAAAAGCTTTTATTTTTTTTATGGAATGTTAATGAAAACCCCAAAGGAAATATCAGTGAACATAAAGGTGCATCTTAAAAAAAATATAAGCTGGATCATTTGCTCTAAAGGACCTTGTGTTATAAAATACATGACGTCTTTCCCTTGTTGAATATATGTTTAAACTCATGTTTTACTAGGAAAAAAATCCTGCCATTCCTGGTTTCCAGTACAAGCCAGGAACTGAGTGTGGAAGGGAGCAGCTACATTTCAGCTCTAATGGACTCAGAAATCAAACCGAAAGTGTTTCAGGATTTCTGAGAGCAGCTATTCCCTGCAAAATAATTCCTTAAACTGGAATGTAATTAATAAATGTTCAGCCACACATTATTGAATTGCCATTCCAAAAGAAATAAGGGAGTAAAAGATCTTTTGAGTCGAAAAGAGACAAAATATAGATCTGCTAGGTGGTATTCAAGGGTGTAAAAATAATTTCTCTTGGAAGTCTTTTCCTTTTCAATCGATAAAGTGCAAAAGAGAGACTGAATTTTTCATCTCCTTCCCTCATTGCCTGAGATGATGCTGGAACTGTCTTTTGGCAAAGGTGATGTTAATCCAGACAGTTTTCCTGAGAAGGAAGGGAGATGTTCCTGCTCCTGCCTGTCTGGAGCCAGCATCACCCATCCATGAAGCATTTCCACGTTCAGCTGACACGGGACCAGGTCGTTGCTGGAGCTGAATATTCAGATTTTGGTGATGCTCCGGCTTGGAAGCACCAGGGGGAAAGGGAGGTGGGCACCCCTTGGTTCCCCTCACTTGCTTTGTGGCCTTTCAGTGCATCCCCTGTACATTCTGGTCTGGCAACAGCCATGGAATTTCACTTTAATGACCCGAGGTATGGATTTGATGGCTGACAGTGGCATCTGGTTTTAATTAAAGTGTGAGACTGGAGCAATGAGTGCACCCTGACACCTTCAGGGGCTTTACACCAGCATTCCCAAACCAGCAGCAAAGAGAAGCTGGAGGTGATGTGCTGTTGATCTGTGGCAGCTTTCTGGGAAGGGCCAGCCAGACCCAGCAGTCCCGAGCTGTGTTCCCACTTTTCCTGCTAATGCTGCATCTCGCAGCTCCCGTTGGCACATCTCCGCAGGCCAGGGATGCCCTCTGAGGTGTTAAGCAGACACGTGCTTTTAAGTGCCTCTTTTTTCACTTCAGATTCAACATAAATAAATTTCATCTGTTTAACTGCCTTTTAAGTACAGAGGGAAAATTCCGGTAGTCGGACAGGCAAGGAAAAATAGCGATTGAAGATGCAAATCACTTCTTTTCCCTTTAAACAATACATACTCTGCTGCCTGCATTTCCCCAAAGAAACCGCTGCAGCTACACATGGTTGAAGTCTGTTTTACCCTTCTATAAGGCAATGTGACAAATGATTTAGGGGGAAGTAATCTCTAATCAGCAGAACTTCAGACCGCACGGCCCAGAATTATTGTCAATTTAATTCCGTCTCCCCGACACAAAACTCTGAAGTGTTTCTTCCCGTTGAAGTTTTGCAGCTGAATAATAAATAAAAGAGGGTGCAGTACAAGTGCTGCATAATGTAATTGTAGGCCCTTTGTTCTTGTCAATCAGCTTGAGCGCGAGCTGAGTCGTCGTAGATGTCACCATGATCACATCCAAGTTTGGGAATCGGCGTCTTCGGCGAGGAAGTTCCTTTAATAAAGAGGCGTGAGGAGAAGGTTTCAGGTGCTTTATAAAACTTTGACTTCCCTCCTACTGCCAGGCAAGGAAGCACAATAATGCATGCATGAATTGCCAATAAATCAAAGGCCTGCTTTTTTTTTAATTCCTATTTTGACATGTACATACATAGCATTTTTAAGAGATAGCTCCAAGGTAGCTTCTCAGTCCTTGATCAGATCATGAATTTAATTAATTCAGTGTAGACATGTCATAGATTTAAACCCTTTAGAATTACATTTTTAATACAGATCTAACATTTAATGTCCTTTTTCATTTTTTTTCTCGCTGAGTAAAAAAAATCCTTTAATACTCTGGTAGCAATTTTTTCCTCTTATTATTGAGACTGTGCCTCCTTCCTAATTATGTGGCTGCAAATTATTTACTGTAGTTTTAAATTAAGGAAGGAGACAAGTAATCCAGTGTAAAAAACACTGTTCCAACTTCAAGAAGAAATGAGTGTATATGTTTAATTTCTCTTTAGGCATCCAGCTGTACAGTCACTGTATAATGGAAGGTTTGAGACAAAATGGTCCCCCACCACCTTACCTCCGTGTAATGCAATTTAGCTTCATTAAATTACTGGAGGGCCAGTTACTTAAGCAGAATATTGATTTTCAGTCTGGGCCATGTTTAACATAATTCTGCGTAGGCAACAGCTAATTCTGCATTTGAATCTCGCACCCTAATGGAATTACACGAGGTGGCTGACCATGGGCAAGGCAGGGCTGGGCTGGGGGCTTTAACCCTTCCACCTCCTCCTTTTCCTCCTCCTCCTCCTCCTGCTCACTTCAAACAGCCACGGTGACAAATTCCTTGTTTCTTCAAGGAGCTGCCACTTTTCATCTGGGGATGTGTAGCCCCGAGCTAGGTTTTGGTACTGTAAAATATCTGTGGGGTTATTTTCCTTCAGCAGCCCATAGCTTGGTTTGTATGGCACCAAGCACCAGGAATACAGCATTTCCTCCAGTTCCTAAACCCAAACACCAGCTCCTCAAGCTCACAATTAAAGGATGGGTTTTGCTTTTAATTAGAACCCAACAAAATGAACCAAGTCTTGGGCAGGAAAGCGCGTTCTTCCCATCGCTGGCTTGAAGGCTGGTCATTATTTTTATTTATTATTCTGTTTAATGATGAGATACAGTTTACAAGCCATTGAATAATAATAATTTCAAATGGTTCCCTGTGAGTTATAGTTTGTCAGTGTCTTAGAATTTAAATGGTGTGTGGGGAGAAATAGTGGTTATCGCCCACATTAATGGGGGCCTTGGTGGAGGGGGCCTGATGCTGCCTTGGTGGGCTTGAGATTTCCAGTAACGGGGTGGAAGAGGCTCTTACAGGCCTCAATTTCAAGAATCTCTGCCCACTGGAATCCTCTACATTAATCAAAATAACAAAACACTGGAAATACCAGGTAGGGCATTGGTTGATGATGGGTTTTAGTTTTTAAATCCAACAGCTAAACTGTCCTCTTTGTTCTCAATCCCTGGGGAATAAAATATTTCATCCTTTTACAAGTACAAACACTGTCCCTGATTGTTTTGGAAGTTATGTGCAGAGATGGGTTCATAAAACCATTTTCTTTCCCAGAAATGATGCTACGCGGCAGAGAATTGCTTGAGGGCAGCTTAAAATGTTAGCTGGGAAGAGTCTCTGCTTTAAATGAACTTATCATGGCCAGTCGTTTGCATTCAGCTTGTTTTCCAGTCAGGTCCCCACCAGTAAACTGATTTTTAAAGTTCTTGCCATGCCATTGATGCGGCAAAGCGTTGAGTTCACGCTTACCTTGAGTGCTGTGCCCCATCCCGTTGGGTTTTGCTCCACCCTGCCCTTGTTTAGACAGGGACATTTGAGGTGGAAAAGGGTCATCAAATCCAACCATTCCCAGCACTGCCAAGGCCACCACTGTCCCATGTCCCCAGGTGCCACATCCACACGGCTTTTAAATCCCTCCAAGGATGGAGGGATTTAAAAGGATGGGAAGGATGCCCATTGTTGCCCTGGGCAGATGTGCCAAAACTTTACAACTCTTTCCATGAAGAATTTTTCCTGCTCTCCAGTCTAAACCTGCCCTGGAACAAGTTGAGGCCGTTTCCCCTTGTTCCATCCCTTGTTACTGGGGATTCCCAGGCAGCCTTGCCATGGATCTGGTCGTGGATTCCTGGTTTTGGTGAAGACCTGGGGTTTTGCGGAGACTGCTGCTGCTGTCATCAGAATGCAAATCACAGCTGGCCAGGGCCATGCTGCTCATGTTAATTCCTCAGGACTTGCCTCTCACATGCTCTTCCCACATTCCCTTGGAAATGCAGTGCTGTAGTCGGTGATTACTTCCACAGTCTGGGGGGAAATATGCAATATGCAAACCCAATTTGTCATTGGGAGTCAATAATTGGCACGGGGTGCATTACTTAGCATCCTGTCAGGAATTTGGCGTGTCAGCTGATGGATAACTCCATGCTTTCTCCTGACATTGAGCATCATTTGTTCCCTATCAGGCTCTGTGGTCCTTTGCTGGTCCCTGTTTGCCCTGGATCTCTGCATTTCATAGGTGGAGAGGTTCTTGCTCCCTTCCCTGTGTCCTGGTGCTTCCTGTGCTGTCACATTTCTCATCCCAAAATGAGGATGTAGAGGATGAACCCATGGATTAGCCATGACAAGAGAGACAGGGCAGGAGATACCTGTGAAGGACCAAACTTCAATTTCTTGTCCCTCTACTTTTTTCCTTCTTTTCCACCAATTTAAACCCATGCCAAGGAGCTCCATTGGTGCCAGAGAAGCTCCTTGCAGGAGGAGGTGTTCACCACCCTACACAAGGTAGCAGGATCTGGCCACATATAATTAATACAAATATGTGCATAATTTAAAGCTGCCCCAGGAAAGCCTTAAATTACATGATAACCATGCAGACACTGGCCTAGGAAGGAAAACATGGGGAGTCTCTATTAGTGAAATTAATTAT
Source organism: Ammospiza nelsoni (assembly GCF_027579445.1). Taxonomy (NCBI): domain Eukaryota; kingdom Metazoa; phylum Chordata; class Aves; order Passeriformes; family Passerellidae; genus Ammospiza; species Ammospiza nelsoni. The sequence goes on from NC_080640.1 coordinate 1,747,832, forward strand.
ATGTAAGATTGTCTTCAATAACCATGTGGGAATGATTAAGTAATCAGTCAAATAAAAGATTTAATAACAAATTCCCTATCAATTATCCATGAACACCCAGTAAAAATTAACTAAAAATCATTTTCAACGCATTAATTTTAACGTTAGCAGTGCTGAAAGTATTGCAACATAATTAAGTGTAATTTCTTGTAGCAAAACACACTCATAACAGCAAAACAAACAATCCAGGGAATAGTATTTCCTGTGGAAAAGCAGCAGCTGGAGATGGGTGGTGGCACAGGGAGGTTTGGATGAGGTCAGCTCAGATGAGAGCCAGCAGAATGCGGGAAATGGGGTGGTGGTGGCCATCCCCCACAACTGGCCCCGTTCTGCTGTCCAGGCACTAAAAGGCAAAGAAAACCATCATCTCATATCTGCCAAAAACGAGGGTGAAGTAACCTGGAGGTTTGGAATAAAGCAGACTGCACCTAGAACTGATCCGAACACAAATGCTGCATTGGATGTCTCCAACTTGCCCTTTTCTGGAGGATTCTTTTGGTCTCTCTGCACCTTGTTTGTCCTCTTTGGCAACTACTCCTCTTATTTTCAGGCTGATAAATTCACTTTATCACTACTACCCCCCACTGTGCCACTAAGGATGGGAGTCAGCTCATTTATCACTGCCCTCCAAGAGCTGGGTGTCTATTTTAGGTTTCACATCCAAGATATTTCTGTGGTTGACGGGGGGGAAGGGGGTATTTTAGCCTCTTCTTTAAAGATGAAATTAATTGTCCTGTGGAAGTATCCAGTTCTCCTTATGTTTTAGATGACTGACTTTCACTAGAAATCGAAATTTTTGACGTTGAGTGAAGGTCAAGGTGAAAAGAAGCATCTGAGAGAGTGGTCCAGAGCTCAGTGAAGTCGATGAGAAGATTTCTATTAACTTGAGTAGGCTTTAAACACGCTCAAGCTGCAATTTCCTAAAGGTAAAATGCTCTGGCAGTACTAAAGGCAGAGCAATTGTGGGATGCATTAACAATCCATCTGGCCCAATACCTGGCTGATAGCTGGGATGAATCCCTGGCAGTGCCCAAAGCCAGGTGGGGCACTGGAGCTTGGAGCACCCTGGGATAAATAAATAAATGCATTCATTTTAGAGTAGTTGCTGAATTTCCCCACCATTCCAGAGCTCCAGTCCCAAGCATTTCAGTGTTGGTAAGGAGTGACTCACTCCATCACTAATTTAACAAATAATTTCCAAAGAACTGGGAGAAATCACAGCAAACCACCCCCCGCCATGGCAGGGGGTGGAAATTGGTGACTTTAAGGTCCTTTTCAATCTAAACCACTCCATGATTCCATGAATACGAGGAATGGGAGGTTTTCCATGTCTGTTTTCCCATCTCCAAAAATCTGCATCTCTAAGCCAGAGGTTGTGTTTAACGGCCTGTGAAGGACCATCTACATTGCAGAAAGTGTCCAAAGGCAAGGAAAACAACCCAGGCCAGCCAGAGTGTTTTGTTTGGCCTGCATTGCATCTGGTTTTCCCCCCATAGAAACATTAAAATAGTGGGATTTGATCTAAGCATTCCTATGCAGCTAAGAAGGAGCAGCTTTCTGTGAGGTCCTTTGCAATAAGACCCCATCAAACCAGCTCGTGGATGCTGTGAGGGTTAGATTTTATTCCTAGATAACCAGGCAATCTGCAGAAACAATTGGGAGTGAAAGATTTGACTTTTCAAATGAGAAAATAAATTGCTTTTAAAAAATGTGCTTACTAGGGACAAAGAAAGAAAATAATAATTAAATAAAAAATCCCCTTTTTTTCAGATTTGAGCAATCTTGCAATAATTCTGTAATAGTTCTTTGTGTATTTCTCATAAACCCACAGTTTTCTTTGGATATAGGATACAGCTGGGTGAAAAAAAGGGCATGTAATGAATATGTTTTTGTGTTGTTACCACAATGTTTGCTCCCACAGCAGGTTTTGCACAGTCTGTTTTTCCAAAACCAAACTGAAAACTCCGTCCATTCCTCTCACAGCAAATGCTAATTAGAAAAGAATTGACATCTACTTGGACTTGCAAAATGTTATTTATCTGCAGTATTCTACAGGCAGCCGCTCACATGGTAATTGAGCTTCTGAGCAATAGTTAATTAGTCCAAATTCTGGAGTTATTTTTGTGTTCTACTGAGTTGCTTGTAGGGCTTGAATCTAGAGAGGGCTGGAATATTTTCAGCGAGGATTTTTCGCGAAAATAATGGGGGGTTTCTTTTTCTTTTTATCAAAATCTGAGAAATAACCTGCCAAACCAATCATTCCCTCCCAGGAGCCTTGCAGAAGGCCTGGATGTTAATTGCATTTAACCTAGAACAGCAGAGCAGGTTTTTTTTTTTTTTTTTCTTTATACAGTAACTAATATGTAAACTACTGTTGCACTTTGAAATTACTTTCACTTAAATTCTATTATTGGAGCTCCGTAGTGGAAGATATCCAGGGTCCATTTCATTAAAAAAGACTAATTACACTGGAAGCGTGCAACGTACCCGCCAATCTTCCTGGAATGACTGGAAAATGAGCATTCCAGAGATACAGCACACTTATTTGTCCTGGCATCCCTAGGAAAGGCTTCCACCAGCATGCAGGGGAGGCCAGAAATGAAATTCTGATTGGTAATGAAGGGGCACTTCTTTTTTTTTTATTTTTTTTTTTTCCATAATTGCAGGAATTTACATGGATTGGCTGACAGCTAAGGCAGTGGAAATATCCCCCTTATAATTTCCATTGATAAAAAAAATAAAACAAGGGGAGAAAAGGCAGCTCTGCCACACCAGACCAGAACACGCCGTGACACGCTAATATTCCCTTTATTTATTTATACAGACAACCTGGAAACGCCGTAAATTTTCCGGGGGAGCCTCACAATAAAAATACACCTTGTGGAACAAAAATACAAACTGGCAAGCTGATCACAGGGCGGATTGGAGGATAACAACAACTGTGGGATATTCCTGTAGGACAGTGCCACATCCCTCCGCTTTGGGAAACCAGTTTGGGAAACCAGTCTGGGAAACCAGTCTGGGAAACCAGCATCCACCAGCAGCAGTGCCTGGGAGGCAGCACTGGGAAGGAAAAAGGGTTTCACTGGGTTTTGCTGGTCCATCCTGAGAAACTCCTATTTTTGGACTCTGATTTGGTGGTTTTGGAGCTTTCTGGAGAGCGAGGAGCACCGGGAGCAGGCTGTGCTGTATCCCATGGGAAACGGTGATGGCTGAGCTGGGGTAGGTTTGGCTTTGGTGGTCACCAGGCGGTTTTTGCCTAAAATCTCACCATTTCTGGGGGAGATGCTCTGCTCACAGGGATTTCTCCCAGTTCTTTGGGAATTATTTGTTTAATTAGTGATGGGGTGAGTCCAGTCCTTACCAACACTGAAATGCTTGGGATTGGAGCTGTGGAATGGTGGGAAAATGCACCAACTACACTAAAATCAATGAATTTATTACAATTGACTAGATTTTAATGGATTTTTTTTTTTTTGGCTACTTCGACTGTTTTGCTCATGTCACTGCTGGAGCAGGATGAAGGTAGTTTGTAACCTGCCTAAAAGTTTTTGAGTGACATTGGATTTGTGTCACCACTGTCATAAATTCTCCTGCCAGCTGCTGGATCCTTGGCCAGGCTTTTATCCTTGGAAGTTTCAAATCTTGCATGGCAGTTGCAGTGCCCACGGCAAACACACCCTCACAGGTTTGGGAAATATTCCCTGTTTCCTTGTACAAATGCATTACATTTTAGTCTGCCAAAAGATCCCAGAATTCCAGAATGGATCAGGTGGATGGGACCACAGGAGGTCATCTGCTCCAGAAATATGATTGTGGGAATCACTGCTCCTGGTGGTTCCTGGGAAAAGTTTTGCAGGGGTTTTGCACCAGCAAAAACAATTTCTCTCTCTGTGTTGGGATATTGGAGTCCATGATGGGATTGGCCCTTTTTCAACCTGGGAAAAGAGGAAAAGCAAGGAAAAGCAAAGGAAAGCAAGGAAAAGAGATTGCCAGAATTGAGAAGTCCATGTCCAAGGTGTGCCGGGGTTAAAACCTTCAGCCTGGCTTGCTGTGCCACCCTCTCCCTGCCAGAAGTCACTGCAGGAGTGAGAATAATGCTCAATTTTTCCGTCTCACACATTTCTGCATCCCTGAGTTTGACATCAGAGCAATTCCAGTTCTTTGTTCCCCCCGTTGGGAGAGTGAAAAATAAACACTTAGCACAAGGAGCAAACCCATGCACATGCGGAGGTTCTGGTCCTCGAGTTAGGGCCATTAAAACATTGCAAAAACACTTGTGACACACTGGTTTGTGTTTCATTAGTGAAGTGCTCCTGCCAAAAATGTGAGACCTTTAGAACTTGCACTAAAACTGCAGCTGACCTTGAGCTGTGCCAAAATAATTCCTGATTTCATAATCTGTCTTGTCTAAACAGTTTTATTTTACCCTGAATGTACAAAATCAGGGAGTTTTGGGATGGAATTTTGCCTTTCAGGAGCCCATGGCCAAGCTGAATGGAAAGGACAACAGGAAAATGGGATAGAAGTGATAAATGTTCAGTGTGGAGTGATGGGGTTTGGGTTTGGCTCTGTGATGGGAAATGGGATTGGTTCTTGTTGTCATGGGCGTCCTTCAGGCACCATGGAAGAGGAAATGAAAATTCAAAATAGAAATTAAAAATTAAAAATTAAAAAAATGAAATTTCTGTTCATTATCTCCTGGTGCTTCTATAGGAAGAAGCAGACTAAACTCTACTTGTAACAGGAAATAAATTTACTGCAAGAAGAGGTACTGGGGTGGGAGGATATTTATGTGCTCTGTAGGACCAGGATGTGGAAGACTCCATGTCCTCCACACTACTGAAATAATAGTAATAATAATAATAATAATAATAATAATAATAATAATAATAATAATAATAATAATGAGATTTGCTGGTCTAATTCAGAAAAATATAGGATTTTTAACTTCCAGCCTTCATCTTGCCAAGGTAGATAAAACAATTCCTGTTTCATTGCCTAGGCAAAACTTGTCATCCTGACATGTTAAGACATAGAAAATATTTTATTAGGAGACCCTATTCTGTGAAATCCCTGTCAATTGTTTGAACAACTCCTCCGTGTATTCTGCACACTCTCAGCTCCATCTAAATAATCTGAATGTCCTAATGCATTGATTTGTGCATTATGCTCATAAAGACATTACATTTGAACTTGATATGAAATAAAAGGCTCCGGACAGTCGATACTCTTCAAGCAAGGGCTTGAAAGATTTTATAGGAGGGTCGCTGACCTGTACCCTGAGCTTGGCCCTCAGCTGTCCAGGGAGAGCCCTCTCCACGCTGGGGCTCTGAACCTGCCCTCTCCCTGCTCCCCAAAGCACCACACAAAGCAATAACTTATTACCAGCCCGTGTTTCCAATTGCGCATACAAGGAAAAACATCCAAACAACGCGGCTGAAAGGAATCCCCTCCAGAGCTGAGATCCTGTTTTATTGCTTCTCTTACCAGGTGTACAGTGCTCGATATTTGGAGTGATTGCTCGCCATGTACAGCTTTAGCAAGCTGGGCTTTGCTCTTCAGCAAGTGAGGAGGCCCTTCTGGTCCACATTTCTCAGGAATTTAGCTCAAAAATGGGCATGGATGTTATGTGTTTATGTTTCAAGTAGGGAGAGCAAATAAAAACGGCTCACCTGTTGGCCTTTTTGAACCATCCCTATGTTTGCTTTAAAACTCCAATGTTTTGGGGTGTTATCTTTGAATCCAAACCTCGCCTCACCAAATGTCACCCTGGCCTTGATTGGGAGCATCTCTGATCTTGTGCCCTCCCAAAATCCTTTTTGGGGATGTTATGGCACTTACTGTGGCACCAGCTTTGAGGGGGCAGAAACAGACGTCCAAATTTCTCAGTTCAAGGCTCTTTTTCAAAAAAAAAAAAAAATCCATTTGTAAAATTCTGATAGGTCAGATTGATAGAAAGGTGAATTCAACTCTGGAGTTACCAAAAATGTACATCAAAAATATGTAAGGCAAAAATATTCCGTGCGTCCAAGCACATCCCTGCTCTACAAGCTCAGTGAGACGGCCAAAATTTAGGGGCACTGCAGAGACAAAGGAGTTTATTTGTAATCAGAATCCCCTTCGTGAGGACGATGATTTATGGACATTTCTAAAAGCAGAAGGACTCGGTGCCATTATTTAAAAGGCTGGGCTGCTCGGAGTTATTTATAAATACCAACACAACAGAAACAGTTTCTAACTTGAGGCAGAAAGATCCAATTCATCATGGGATTCAGCGGGAAAGGACGGCTCGGCAGGGAGAGAATCCTGATGCAGAATCCAACCTGCACAGAACAAGGGGCTCTTTCCCCTTCAGAAATCAAAGTGAAAAATGTAAAATAAGTAGAAATAAAGACCAAATCATCCTAAACCCGGTTTTTTTTTGGTTTTTTTTTTCCCTGGGCAAACCATGCAAAAAATCCCCCTAAAACTCACAATGGAGCAACTTCCATTTTAGATCAGTTTCTCCTCCTCTCGCATGGTCTATTTATTTTTATTGGTTTGTTTCTCATTAAATCCTTCAATTACTCTGCAGTGTAAAATGGTGAAATTATTGGCATGTGCCACTTTCATCATGTATTTGAGTTTGCTTATTACACTTGCAGAAAATGCTTGAATGGTATTAGGCTCTGCTGTGGATTGAGACAGAGTTAATAAATATTATTTGGTGTTTTTTCCCTGAGAAGCACTGCTTTTCTTGATTGTTTTTTACAGTTGGATTGGGAATATTGATTTATTCACCACTGTTACAATAATTGTATACAAGGAACAAAAAATGCAGAGGTAACATTTCATCAGCTCAAACAGATTAATTAGTTGTAGTAGATTAGGCACAGTGTTACACAGAAAGATTTGCATTTAGAGGAAGAAAAAAGTTCTTTTTTTAATCTTAAAAAAGGCAAGAGAATTTAATAGAGATGTGATACACTGAGCTGCTTGGCTTATTATTCAATCAGTGCTTCCAAATGAGTATTAAAGGGCAACTTTAAATATTAACTCTTCTTTCTAAAATAAAAATAATGTGGAATTGTTGAATGCAGGGTGTGGGGTTAGCCCTGCTTGCCACACTTTTAAAAGAAAAGTTAACTTGGTTTTACACATTAAATTAAGAATGATGTAGAAATTATAAGTCAAGGCATAGCCGAAGTCGAGACATTTAAAAATCAAAATTTCCTTTCCGGTATTCTGGCTGCATGGAAGAGAAAATGTTGTTTATATTTTTCTCTTTGTGCCCAGAATTAAGGTGAACTCCAATGCAGAAGGTAAATATGACTGTCTTTTGTGTGAGGTTGACTTGGCTGTGCCACTGAAAATTATTCATTAAAGGTTATGAGGCATTAACAAGAGTTTAAAAAGTGTCCTGGTTGTTCCCTATTTGACCCCTTTCTGCAGGGAATTGAAATTTCCCACTGCTCTGGACCACTGACACCACGAGGGTAATTAAGCAATTTCCCTCAAGGTTTCAAGTTTGAACATCTCTCAGTATTGAAACAGAGAAGAGAAACATTTTTTATCACTCTCCCCTTGTACAGAAACCTACAGAGAGCGACACACCGGGCCTTGCCTGACATGCTGATTTTCCTTTTAAACCATCTGTTAAATCATCCTGCCTTGCAACATATCAGGCATTATAAATGCCCCTAATTTTTCAAAGCAGTGCACAAGGATTCAGCTGCTTGGCTTCCAGAGGATGCTGTGCTATCCCACCCCAGCCATTGAGAGACATTAAACACCCAGAGCTGCTTCCACAGCTCGGAAAATGCCGCTTTTTTGTCAGCCTGGCACTGCACAGCATCTTTCAATCTGGCTTAAAGGGCCACTGGAGGGATGCTCCAGTGGTGCAGGATCCTGGAGCAGCACAGAGCTGTCACAGCTCCCCCTTGTCCCCTTCTGGTCCCTCCTTTCAGCTCCAGTGCCCTCCCAGCTCGGGGAGAACCTTGTCCCACTGTCCAGCAGTGATCCCAGATGAGCAGCAGCTCTTGGGCCCAGCACAGGGAATTCCAAACCTTTTGGGAGCACCCAGGAGTTTGTTCACCCTGAATTCCAAACCTTTTGGGAGCACCCTGGAGTTTACTCATCCTAAATTCCAAACCTTTTGGGAGCAGCCTGGAGTTTGTTCATCCCGAATTCCAAACCTTTTGGGAGCAGCCTGGAGTTTGCTCATCCTGAATTCCAAACCTTTTGGGAGCACCCCGGAGTTTGCCCATCCCGGTGCAGGAGGAGAACCAAAATCTGTTCCGTTGTGTTTGCAGCAGTGGCTGGGGCTGGATGAGGCCCCTGGGATGGAGCTGGGCTGGGGCAGGGCTGTCCCCAGGGCTGGGTGTCTTTGCCATGGGTTGTGCAGAGTGTTTTGGTGTGCAGGGGTGTGGGGAGGAGGCTCAGGGCACCCCATGTCCCCAGACACCAGGAGCAGGAGCACAATCCCAGCCCTTCCCACTCCAGCCCATTTATCCTAATTCTCCTCCTGGCGCTTTGGGCCTTTTTTCCAATAAATTTATCTGCCACGTGAATTACAATTGGCTGATTTACCACTGCCTGGGAAGAAGGGGAGAGCTGGATCTGTCCTCCTCCTAGCCTGGATGTGGTGGGAAGCAGGTGGGATCTGCCCATGGATCTGTCCTTCCCAGCCACCAGGTGCTGCTCCTTAATGCAGCACTAATGCTGCTTAATCTTGAGAAGTGCTACAGCCTTGGATCACAAATTAAAGGCCTTGTCAATACTGGGAGACATTAAAAAAAGAAAAAAAGGTTAAGGAAGGTTAGACTTGAACCATAAAACCTCTAGCAGCTCTCCCCATTGCACTGTTTTTCTGAATGGAAACATGGAACATCATTATGAAACCACACGTGCTGATTTCTTTGCAAAACACCCTCAAGGATCCCGACGAAGAATTGATAACACGATTCCAATGAAGTCCAGCTCAGACAAAGATCAAATCCATTGTTTGTGAGGCTGCTCAGGCTGCCCTGGGCACTGGTGAGGCACTGGGAGGCTTTGGCAGGCTCTGACATGAGAAAGGAAAATCTCCTTGATGCCGAGCTGCAGCCGGGGATGCTGTGCCTCTGAAAGAGCAGGGATCAGGCTGCAGGACGGGCTGGAAAGTCTCCAGTCACTTCACATGGGAGGGCAGGGTGGGATGGGATCTTGGGAATTTGGAATTGTTCCCTGCAGGGCTGGATGGGAGATTGGGAATTGGGAATTGTTCCCTGTGAGGGTGGGCAGCCCTGGCACAGGTGCCCAGAGCAGCTGTGGCTGCCCCTGGATCCCTGGCAGTGCCCAAGGCCAGGCTGGACATTGGGGCTGGAGCACCTGGGACAGTGGGAGGTGTCCCTGCCATGATGGATTTCTAAACTTTCAACAGAATTTTGCTCCATCCTGCTGTATTTAACCTTCAGATGTGTCTTTCCGGCAGACAAGGAACAAAATATTCCAGCTGCTATGAAAGATAATCATTAAGGTGATCTAACTCCAAAGATCAATAATATCTCTCCAGGACTCTTCAAGGGTTTCTGTGATATCTTCTCTCTCATTAAAAATCATATTATAAGATGTTCAGGTAAAGGGGGATTTGACAATTTTTCCAACATTACGGAAAAAGTTTTATGAAACATTTGCTCCTCTGAACAATGCTTGGATGAAATAACAATAAAAATGAACAGGTTAATATGTATTTATTTTACTTAGGCTGTTTCTGAAAATATCACTAATTATATTATAATTATATTATAATACTGATTATAGTAACTAGGGAATTACTTTCCTCGTAAAGATCCACATTACAGGAGACAGATCCACTCATTTAGGGTAAAAAAAAAAATTATTGTTTAGCATTTATATCCAATTAAATTTACATTTAAATTTATTTACTTGACCAAAACAGCAACAAACTGGAGTTGGGAAGGAGCATCCATTGTGGCCGTTCCCTACCTGGCCCATATTGGGCTGGTTTGGAAACACAGATGAGCTCAGGAATGGGGATGGGAATGGGAATAAACACTTTTCCTGATATGCAGCAATTCTTTCAGGGAATTCCAGGTTGGAAAGGGCCTTAAATCCCATCCAGAGCCACCCCAGCCATGGCAGGGACAGCTCCCACTGTCCCCAGTGCTCCCACCCCAGTGTCCAACCTGGCCCTGGGCACTGCCAGGGATTGGAATTCTTGCACTCCAATATAATTTTTTTCCAGGTCTCTTGCCCTTTGCCTTCTCAGCTCAGCTAGGTTGACCCAAGAGGAGTTTGATTTTTGATTAAAATACATATAAATTTAAGATAGCAAAGAGGAAAAATAAAGGTCTCAAAGAGAGCAAGAAGAGGCAAATCCTGCATCCACCCTTGTACTTAAAAACCCTCTGCCACAACAATTTCAACTCTTCTTTTAGCCTGATAGCTCTATTTGGCCACTGCTGGAAAACAGTTAAAATATAAATATTATGAAGAGAAAGGAGTCCATGGCTCTGAAATCCTCAGTGAGCAGATTTGCTGTGGAAATCAATGACATTTTTACCTAATCACTTTTCAAACAAAGCTACGTTTTTGATTAAATCCTGTGCACGGCCACACGGCTCTCACTGCTTCAAGCTAATCAAGTGTTACACTTCAGACAGAGGAAAATATTGTATTTCATTTCTACACCTCCTTTGTCCATGACAAGGCTGTAAAATTTCTGCTTTTTCAGCCTTACAACTCTTGCAGCTTTCGGGTCTTTTTGCACCTGTGAAGGTGTTTACTCAGCTATGAACACAATTATGACATGCAATAACAGTTGCCTTTCAAACAAGCATCTGGAAAACCAGGGGTAGTGTGGATTCAGACAGTGGCAGAATTTGGGGAAGACTGTCAATGGTAAGGACTCTCGTTTCTTTCCCTGAGCAGGAAATCACACCCAGAAAAAAAAAAAAACAAACCAAAACTAAAAACAACAACAAAACCAAAACCAAAACACCAAAACAAAACAAAAAAAAACCCAATCAAACAAAAAAAGAAAAAAACCCCAACCAAACAAAAAAAACAAAAAAACCCCACAAAAACAAAAAAAACCCAAGACAAATGAAAAAAAAAAAAAAAAAACCCAAAAAATCGAGCTGTTAAACACCGAAGATTTTAAAGAAATTTAAATATAAACCCAAAACTTTCACGAAAATACTCTTTATTCTAATTTGTTAACACTGTTTCCTCCTAGTAAATGACAGAGTGATTGATTTTCCTTTAAAAACTTTTTTTATAACCGAACTGTACCTGTGCCAGATTAATGTGTTCATCCTCCTGTTCCATCAAAGCCAAAATCCAGCATCGAGATCCCCAAAATATTCAGGGAATCAATCGGGTGGAATTTGGGTAATTTGACCTTATCTCAGGTCCAATGAGATAAGCGTCCACAATGTTTGGGAGCACATTCCTGGCCAATCGTTGAATTTTTCATCCCACAGAAACCTTTCTCTGGTTGGAAAAAAGGGAAAAATTGCTAACATTGCTGCCATGAGACAGCTGTCTCTCTAGCAGCACAGTAAATAGCCATAATATTCTGCAGATTTGCTGTTGTAGAGATTGGAGATTGGATAAAAGAAGGAAAAGGAGAGGTGGCAGCAAAACCTGCAAATTGGGATGCGGATGCTTCAAAAAAGAGCCATGGATGCCCTTCAAACCCATCCCTGCTCCTGGTGTTGTACAGACAGGGGTTTAGGGAAATGTCTTGTCTGTCCATGTCAAGAGCAGCAGGAATTTGTCTCCAATTTCTGTCCCTGCTGTGGAGCTGATGGGACTCAGTTGCTGCTCCCAAGGACAGGTGAAAATCACAAACATCGGGAACTGAGCACATTTTCCCCTGTCCTGAGCATCCAGGGCTGGGCTGAGGCAGCAGCACACAGGGTCAGACACCCCTGGGCATGGAGGGAGAGCTGAACGCCCCCAAAGTTCACAGGAAAAAAGGGGGAGAACGTGAAATTTCCGAGGAATTAAAAAGAGAAGAGCAAGAGACATTGGCTCTCAAGGCAAGCGTGAAGGCGATTTAAAAATCCAGGCAGGAGTTGAGCCCAGCTGTGTGGGATAAAACTGTAAGTTCAGCAGAACAGAGCAAAGCTGATCTGGAATAGTTTTAAATGTCTTTTCCCTCATAACTAGATTATTCAGTACAATGTCATTTGCTGCCACTGACATTTTCTTTAAAGTCATAAAGGCCTACATAGTAATAAAAGGGCTCAGAATAAAATTAGGAATATCATGTATAAATTATCTTTAACCTTAGCTTCATTTGGACTGTGACTTTTTAGACCTGATCAATTTTCATGAAACTATCCACATAAAACTGTGAAAAAATATTTGATCCTTGGCTCTCATAAAGCTCCTGTAACAAGCCTGGTACTTTCTTGATACTTAACAGTGATGTTGGTGTCTGTCTCTGTGGGCAATTCTATAAAACCAGGGATAATGTCTGAGGTTTAATGCAATTTCTCAGAGCATTGTTATGGAAAACATCTACCCAGCTACATGCACTTTGTGTTATTTGTACATAGCACACGTTTGCCCAATTGTTGTTTAGTTTCAAAAAGGGAACAGACAACTTTTGGTGGGTTTTTGTCCCCTCCTCCTTTACAAAGAACAAGTTGTTGTTAGATTTTTAAGGTCAATTTTTAAGCACAGCCCCTCTAATAATGTTGAGTTTGTGGAAATATCCTTGTGCGCTCTGTAAATGGGAAGGATATTGAACCATGTCTGATTTTTTTTTACCCAAAAAGTTTCATACTCATATGGAACACCTTTTAAACCATTCAATAAATGATATTGTGCGCTCCAGAGGCACCTTTGAACAATGTTTGTCCTCCCCCTCATGGCAAATTAGTGGACAAAATATCCTGGCAGCCAAACCCAGTGGCAGTGGCTGGGAGGGTTGATCATGACCCAAGCAAACAATAAACCCCACATTTCAGTTCAAGCAGGCATTTAAATCAGAAGCAAAGTGGAAGGTGCCCAGCGGCTCCTGTGCCTGCCAGGTGAGGGCTGCAGGTGGGATGTTCCAGGGGCAGAACAGGAAAATGCTGATGGCTTTGACCTCCAGCGAGCCATTAAGGAGTGTCAGGGATGTAGAAGGGCGGCAGCAGCTGGAGGAGGTGCTGGCCATGGTTGGCTGCTCATCCATGCCCAGGTGAGCTCTTGCTGTGGGGGAGGATCTGCAGGCACAGGGGGAGCGTCGGGACTCCCTTGCCTGGCGGGGTGAAAAGCTGTTGGGTTGGCATCCGTCCCAAAATTGCTAAAACTCCATGGGCATCCCGTCCAGGATGGGCACGGCTGTCAATAAATGCAGGTTTACTCCTGAGGAAATTAGAATTTCTTTCAACTTTGTGTCTGAGGGTGTGGGTGGGTAAAAATGCTCTTTTGTCCTTGGGTGTGTGTGGCAGTCATCTCGACATCTTCAGTGTCCTGCTTTATATAAGCTACAAGAACGTAAAATTTGGTGCGTGATTGGTTGATGATTTATCATCATGGTTTGTATTTTTGTTTGATTTTTTTGGGGAGGTTAGTTCTGGCATTAATTCTATGTCTATGGGGGTGGTTGTGGAGTCATGATGATGGTTGATTATTATTTTTGATACTAGGAAATACAGAGGAAGGCTAATTGGAAGTGTATTGATGACAAGTGATTTGGATAATGCAGGGATATATGGTTTAATTATATGGCAAAAAAAAAAAAAAGTCAAGATAAAAAAAAAAAGATGTGTAAAATGGAATTTAAATACTAGTTCCTAGGAAAGGAAATAAAAGTTCCTAGGAAACTTCTGCACTGGTGTCCTCCTCATCCTGGTGCTTTCTGCTCTCTGGCTGTCACTTTAGCGCTGCTGGCTGTGTTTTGTTCTGTTCTGAAATTAGAATTAATCAAGAGCTGGATTGTGAGGTGTCCAGGTTAACCTTTCCTCACATGTGTCATATTTTATGTACTAATAGAAATTCCTGTGAGTGGTGTACTTGGAGAGGCTGACAGCAGGATAAAAGCCAACTGCTCAGCACCGCTGTTTGTTTCCTGGAAAGGGGATTTCTGACAGAGAGGGGGAATGGCATAGAGAGGAAATTAATTTCATCTATTCCAAGGTAGCAAGTGGCAATCACATGTGGTTTTTAAACCTCCTGGAGGTCATACTTCACCACACATTCCTGTTCAGGCCAAGGCACGGTGGTGTGGCTGATTTTGGCTGAGGGGCTGATTTTGGCTGAAGCCTCTGCCCTCTCTGACACCAGCTCCTGTGTGGTCATGGGCAAAGGGGCAAAGCCTTTGATCCTGCCTGGATTCCACCTGGGGTGTGGGAGCGGCACAGCTGGGCACAGCTGGGCACAGCTGATGATGGCAAATGCTCTGGTGTTGTCACAGAATTCCTGGTTGGGCTGGAAGGGACCTTGAAGCTCATCCCATCCCACCCCAGCCATGGCAGGGACACCTCCCACTGTCCCAGGGTGTCCCAGTGTCCAGCCTGGCCTTGGGCACTGCCAGGGATCCAGGGGCAGCCACAGCTGCTCTGGGCACCTGTGCCAGGGCTGCCCACCCTCACAGGGAATTCCTTTCCAATATCCCATCCAAACTTACCCAATTTCACTTGAAAGCTATTTCCCCTTGTCCTGCCACCCCATCCCTTGTAAATTGTCCCTCTCCACCTTTCCTGTTTGTTCCTTCAGGCGCTGTGAGCTCACCCCAAAGCCTTCCCTGCTCCAGGTGGGCAATGCCAGCTGTGCCAGCCTTTCCTCCCAGCAGAGCTGCTCCATCCTCTGCTCACCCTGGAGCCTGCTCTGGGCTCTCTCTACCAGCTCCCCATCCTTCCTGGGGTGTGAAACCCTCTGCTCCTCACCAGCCCTCAACATCTCTATAATGGGCATAAAATGAGTTTTTCTGCCCACTGCTAATTAACAAGGAGCAGAGCAGCTCCACCGCAGTGCTCTGCCTCGCCGTGGGCTGAACCAGACCATCCCGTGCTCCTGGATGAATGAGGAGCTCTCCCTGCTCCTCTGAAGCCCCCTAAATCACTGCTGTATTTCGTGGCAGCCCTTGAGCACGAGATGGAGTGGGTGAACATATGTTTACATTGCTGATGGCTTTGAACTATAAGTTCTGCTGCATATTAATGGTGTATTTATGCATGGTAATTTAGTGTGCACGAGTCGTTTATCTAATAAAATGTTAATTACTAGTTACTAGGTATATTTATTTACAAATTGCCCTGGAACTTACAATGGAAATTTCATCCTCTGGTCCTTTTTCAAGGAGAGGTTCTCCACCTCTTCTTAATGCAATCTTTTTTGTGAAAAGTAGAATTTCTTGATGCTGGACATGCTCTGTTGTACACTGAGCCATGATCCAGCAGCTCTGCATCCCAAAACACAATATGAGGAACTCCGAAGGATCAAAATCTTCCCACAGGGTCTGATCATTCAAAACAGGTTTAGGAATCTGACACAAAAGAGGGAATCTGAAAGGGGGAGTTTACAGTCTCTAATTGATTATTTTTGTCATTGTGCGATAATGGGAATTAGACACCCATCTTCCTAAAGGGTTTTATGGGATCTGTTGTGGGTTCATAGCATGGGGGGGTCAGAATTCATATCTCAGCCCCCAAGGCCTGCATGCCCTGTGTTTAACGGGAATTCTGCATTTCTGGGACAGAGATTTGGGGAGAGGCAGGGGGTGTGAAAGGGGAGAGTGAGGGACCTGTGGGTCTGCAGCTCCATCCCCCACTCCAGTTCCCCGCCCTGCAGCTCTGCTCTGGCCCTGAGGTGTGGTGCAGGATTTAGAGTCACATTTCCCACTTTCCACGGACGGCTCAAATTTACGGCTCAGTTTTCCCAGGGATACTCCATTGTCCTGCCAAGTGGAGGACCACAGGGGTCCTTGCTCCAAAGCAGCAGCCTTTTTTAGCTTTCCCAGCTGAAAATGAGCCCCTGTCCAACGGAAATCCTCTGATTTGGTGGGGGGAATACATCAAGAAGAATCATGAGCATCTCTAAATATTGCAATGCAGATGCATATTTTTAAGAAAATCCGGCATCAGAGTAGCAGAATTATGGCAGCAGGATGAAATCTTTCATGTTTTATAGGATTGGTCCAGCAGCATTATAACCTCACCCTCTCCAGAAGGCTTTAAATCCTCATATTTATAATATGTTGATGCAATTCTAGTTTTCTGTCGGACAGCAGATCCCAGCAGTTATGGTTAAGATCCTTTTTGCTTTTTGCACTCATATTTACGGAGATTGAACTTGCAAACTGGTCAGCACTTAAACAATCTTGCTGCCTGGGTAATAGGAGGTTTCAGCCCAGTGAAAAAGGGACTTGGCGCACTTAAAACATTTTATAATTTCCTTTCTCATCCCAGCTTGGTGTTTCTCAAAGTAGAACCACAGGAGCTGATGGAGCTGTTTCTAGCCATGTGATGTTTGGTCGTTTGTGATTTATTCTTAATTTTTTTATTCTCTTTCCCAATACTTTTTGCTTTGCTGCTGGTGTCAGCTCTAACAAATCAGGGCCAGGTTGGACAGGGCTTGGAGCAGCCTGGTCTGGCGGAGGCGACCCTGCTCATGACAGGGGCTGGAACTGGATGAGCTTTAAGGTCCCTTCCAACACAAAGCATCCCGTGGTTCCATGGCTCTGTGCCCATCAATGTTCACCCATAATGTTGTGAAACCACTGTGGGAAGAAGCTTTTCCATGATAGTTGGGATGGAGTTTGGTGTGGCAGCAGGAGCCAGGTGCTGCCCCAGGGTTGGGTGCGCCTTTGATTCCCGGCGTGATCCCGGCTGGGATGTTGGCACAGCTCTGGCATTCCCTGAGCAATCAGAGTTTCTGCACAGTGGGGAGGGTGCCTGGCACCTTCTGGGATGTGCAGGGAGCTGTTGTGCACTTTCCAAACACTTCTGAGCAGCAAAGAGAATCGAGCAGAAAAAGGGTTTCTGGAGGCGGTGAAAATTATGCATGAACACGTCAGCCTGGCCAGCAAAGTTTATGATGTTCAAAAGGGCCCAGCCTGTTGAATTTCATAAGTTGTCTCTGTTCAGAGTAAATATTTTATATATGCACATCCATATATGACATCTAAAATTTTGGGGAAGGGAAAGATTTGTGCCTGAACAAAAATAGTTGGTTCTGTTTGGTCTTGTTCCTTGGAAATTAAGGGAAGAACTGTGCTCTAAGAAAAGGCCCACTTTGCATTAAAAATCTCCCAGCACATCCCATATTCTGGCTGGCTGCTCCCTGCTTGTTGCAGACCAGCATCACTGTGATCTTGGTATCCTAAAAAAAAAGGGGAATAAAATGATGCAGAAGGCTGAGCTTCCACATTTTCCATCAGCACAGACAGGGTTTCAGAAATTAGAGTGTCCTCCCTGGGCTGCAGATGGAGTAGAGGGTAAAAGATTTCAAAGGCAGTTTTAATGAAAGAGAAATACTGAAAGGAAGAACACAGGGAGCAGTGACACTATAGTTCTGCTAAATTTTACATTTAAACTAAGAGGCTAATCATAATTTATTCTGTCAAAGAAATGACCTATATGTAAAGAAGACAAAATACGACTTGATGATTAAAGACTGGGAGAAATATCCTCTATAGCTATGTCAGTACTGCGTGGCGCTGTATACGTAATCTAAAGCAGTGTTTGAAATTTCTCCTAATTATATGTGGAACCCGGACCACGAGGTCCTTGGGGAAATGCTGAGTGTGTTGCGGGGACGTGGCAGCTTCCCTGCACTGCCACGTGTGATGGCACATCTGAGTTAAAGCCTCTTTGAGCGCTTTCAGCCCTGGGACGTGGAGAGGGCTGGGTGAGGGAGGGCTTCTTGCAGGTGACCGGGAAAGATGCCCAGCAATATCCTGGTGGAGGACCAGGAGGCTGCTGGCAGCGGGAGCTTCCTTTCCATTACCCAAAAAAGTCATTTCTTTAAAGAGCTCAGCGCGGATTTCTTTATTTTTCTGTTTAAAGTCGTGCTGCTTGGCAGATAATTTTGTTGTGCAGAAGCAAAGTGCAGCTCTTGGTTTGATGTCAGCTCAAGCAGAGCACCATGGATTGTGGTGCTCAGGTGGAGGGGCCTTGGCACTCCACAGCAGCATCCCAGAGCAGGAGGCTCCATTTAGGGTATTTGTAGCTTAATAAAGAGACACGATGTTCAAGTACTTACAAAGCTTTCCAGAAGTTGGAGGATATCCTGATTAGGCAGAGATGAAACAGGGAAAATTCCCCCTTTGATGTCCAGAGCAGCTCCCTCTTCTGTGGTGCCACATAAATTTGCCATTAAATCCCAGGTACCAAAAAGAAGAAACTCAGTTGTGTTTATGGTGGGGAAATCTGAATCAAAAGAGAAAGTGAAATTAAAGCTGAACCCGAACTTGGTGTTGGTATGAAAAGTCAAATTCTATTTTTCTTGAAAGGAAACAAACTTGTTACTTTAAATAATTAAAATTAGTTGGAGGTGTTGCACCATCTCAGATTCCTCCAAATACAGAGTGCAATATCAAATCTTTCTTTCCTTCTAGCAATTAAAACAGAAATGTAGATAATTTTACTTTTTCCCTAATTAAAACAATTAAGAAGAGAACCATTTTGGTCCATTGATGTTCCTGCAGGATGATCTAATAACTTCTGTATTTAATTTTTTATTCTCTTTGTGCAGAAGATGAGGATGAAAAAAAATGTATCCTGAGTATAGGACCATTCTGAAAACAAAAAAAAACCCAAAACCCAAGCCCCACCAAAACTTTGCAAATAATGAAAAATGATTTTTTAAAATCTTGATGAGGTGTAACAGCATATTCATGAGAAAATTCCACTTCAGTCCAAAGAGATAAGTCCATAAGAAATAAAAGCCCATAAGAAAAAACAAGTATTAAAACCTGATTTTTTTCTTATGGAAGTATAGAAACCAGGTCCCTCTGCCTCTTGCTTTGGGGATGCCCAAAAATTCTTCCAGGCTCTTAATCCTTGAATTGAGATTAAATATTGAAGTGATCTCCTGCACTGAGTCCTGGAGATCCACCCAGGAAAACCATATTTCTCTGGAGAAGATTAACATAATATTGTCCTGCTCTGCAGGTGCTGAATTTACTTTGAGTCCATTTCTCTTAGTTCTTGTTTTTGTTTTTTTTTTCATATATTTATTTTCTTTTTGTCCTAAACAGACACTTGCTCTTCTCCAAAAGACAAACCCACAAACCCAGAACGTTCTCCCTGTTCCTGTTTTGTATCTCACAGCTGAGATATGTAAATAGCAGGTGTTCCAAGGAGAATATAATTGTTTTACTCTATGCCAGTGGATTTCCTCTGTTTATTGGTATCAAATTTTCAGCAGGTCCATTCCTGCCTTTCGAAATCCGAAATAAAACACTTAAGGCTCATTACTCAAATGAAATAATTATTTTAATTTTTCCCATACATAATACATTAAATGTTGCATACATTTGCATATCAAGGAGAATCTTGATTACAAAAAAAAAAGATACCCATCCCCTTGTTATCATAAGATTGTTGTTGCTACAAAACCATGGGAGGTGAGTATGCAGAAGTTATGGTTGCCGAGCAACTATAACAGCACAATTTACTGCCTAAGTATTGCAGATTGAAAAAAAAAAATACCAAAAAAAACAAAAAAAACCAAAAAAACCCAAAAAAAAAAATACAAAAAAAAAAACCAAAAAAAAAAAAGCAGCACTGGCAACATCAACAATCACCATATTATTGCTCTTCCCCAGTAAGAGAATTATATCCTGTAATGAAAATTATTCAATATAAGGTCTGTGATATTGTATTAATTTTCTAAAATGTATTTGACTTGAATTTACTCGTTTCTCAGTACTCCCTAGGATCATTATAAGATCATCACTGCAAGCCAACTATTTGAGCATTATAAAAAGATTTTGCAAAGAGGATGGAAAGCATTAAGGATTGCAAGTTATCTCCCATTTATATTGTTCCCAGATTTTAAAAGAAGGAAATCCAGCCTACGTTGCAGGAGGCAACCTGCCAGCAGAGGAAAATGGAGCCCTGCTTTTCTTTTTGGGCACTGTGGGGCTCTTGGGAATTTGGGTTTTGCTTCTCTTTTCAACTGGAGACAGTATTTTGGGCACAGGGCTCGGTGCTCCTGGTGCATGGAGACGAAATCCAGGTCAAGGATGGGTTTTTGCCTTGGAATTGAGATGCACCTGTCCAGCTGGACCGAGCTGGGACCACTCGTGTGGGTTTGGATAAGATTAATCGTTTTAAAACTGAATGAGATGAAATCAAATTATGTATTTAATCTGTACAGCAGGGGAAAAGCAAACTTAAAAAATTAAGGCTTCAGCCTCATGTATATGGAGTACTTCCATGGGAATTGTTTGAGGAGGTTTGATTGAATCTATAAACCTTGAGCAAAATCCTGCTTTTCCTGGGAGGCAGAGCGTGGTCTGTGGGTAACAGCCTGTCAGGGGTCCCATGGTGGGGCTGGAGTGTTGGGAACGGGGCCTGGGAGAGCAGAGGATGCTGTGGGAGCATCCCAAAGGATTTGGGAGCTGCAAAGCCTTGCTCCAATTGCATCTGGAGTAAGCTGGAGAGGGAGAACTCACAAGGCACGAGGTATATATAAAACATACTGCATTATTTCTCTAAGCTAAACCAATGTGTATTTGAGGTTATTTAAAGTGTTGTCCATGGTTATTTGAATGATTGGAGCCTAAAATAGTTATTTTAGAAAGCTTTGTGTTTGTCCTCCTGACTGTCCCAATTCCATGCACTTTGCATATATCTATAAACAACCACCAATGTTTCAGCTCATTCTTAATAAGGATGTTAATTGGATGGTAATTATTGTTGGCTAAGTATTGGTCTGATGAAGCTCTCTTGACATAAACCTTGCTCTCTCTTGTGCCAGCATTGCTCAGGAATCAGCCATAAGGTGCAATTCACTTTGATGGAATCCTGGAATGTCCTGAGCTGGGAGGGATCCACAAGGATGGAGTGCAGCTCCTGGTCCTGCACAGACACCCCAAAAATCCCACTGAAAGCATTGTCCAAAGGCTCCTGGAGCCCTGGCAGCCTCGGGGCTGTGCCCATTTTCTGGGCAGTGCCAGCCCCCTCTGGGGTAGAACCTTTCCCTAAATCCAACCTAACCCTCCCTTGGCACAGTTCCAGCCATTCCCTGTGTCCTGTGCTGGTTAATGGCATCGTGCTCTTCTCATCCTGGTGGTGTAGGTAATGCTCCATATCCTCCACATGCGGTGGGAGAGGAGAATTTGAGTGTTTCAAGTGAGCCTGGTGCCGCATTTTTGCAGCAAACTGGGACATTTGGCATGTTTCACCTGCTGGTGGGAAAAGCTGGACAGATGCCTCTGTGTTTTCTTAACTCATAAAAATGATCATATCTAGAGGGATCTGCCTCGATTTTGCATGCATCTCAGACCCTGGCAACCTCAAAGTTTGGCCAGGTCTTGTTTCAGCTCAAGTATTTCTGCAGTTTGCCAAGTCTGTCTAGGAAACGAAAACAGAGGAAGGTTTAAAACATATGGAACTGGAGCAGGGTGGATTTTACCTTGGATTTATGCATTGGCTGCTCCACCTTGGGCAGAGAAGTGAACTGGAGATGCTCTGCAGGGCCTCAGTGTTTATGTGAGCCCAGGAGAGCTGCACCAGGCTGCCACAGCTCCAGGATTGTTTGGCACAGTTTGGGTGGGACTTTTGGGGTGTCCTGAGCAAGCACAGGAGCTGAGCTCAATCCTCGTGGGTCCCTTCCAACTCAGGACATTCCGTGGCTCTCTTCTTGCCCTTGACTGAGATAGAGAATTATTTTCTGCCCTCCTTCTTTTCCCCCCTCACTTTGGAGTGCTGCTGGTCAGGGCTGCTTCGAGGGGACCTTTAAAAGGAGAGATGGATCTCCTGGCTCTTGGCCATGAATCCAATGCAGCTCCAAAAGGTGATGCCCAAGCTGAGGAGGCTCCAGTCCCTGCCCTTGTGGGTCCCTCCTGGCTGGAATGTTTCCCAAGAGGTTGCCAGCTCTTATTCCTGTGAAAACATCACTTCCTGGACATGATGTGGGATACTTAAGAAAATCTCGACAATAAAAAACCCAAAAAGCCCAAATAAGACTATTAATCTTTATAAAAGAAATTAAACAAGGCAGCATCAGCACTAAGGGAGTGTCAAGAAAAGGACCCAAGATTATTTCACTTTTCCTAATTGGGATGTGGTCCTAAAATATCTGGATCATGTCAATCACATCATGGCAAATCCAAATCCCAGCTGCCTGGATGGCTCTGGTCAGGTGTGTAAATATTTTCCAGGAGGTGTCTTTAAATCTCATTTTTTTCAGATTTTAGATATCCACTTATGTATGTGGAGAGCTTTTTGTTTCATTTTTCTCTTTTTTTTATTGCTGAACTATTTGGCTTTTCTGTTAGGGCCAATATAAGGGTTAATTAGGAAATTTTTATTTGGGTTGCAAATCCCCAGTGCCTAATCCTAATTATTCAGAATTAACACCTACTATAAAAAGTCTATTTCATAACTTTTTTTTTTCCTGGCACGATTGCAAACACAGTTTTGCAAGAAAAATATGTTTCTAATAATATACTATCATTTCCATGTTTTAGTGTAATAATTAAGGTAGCCCTAATTCACGTCTAAAATCTAATTTTCATAAATGAAACATCATCTAAATATTTAATTGCAATGAGCAGAGATTTCAGAGCAGGTGTTCTAGGAGCTGGTAGATGTCCCCGACATTGGCAGATGGGTTTGGGGGTGAAGATGTTGGTGGGGCTCGCAGTGGGTGAAGCTCTTCATGGGTGAGGGTGACACAGGTGACTGTGAAGCCCTTCCCCATCCCTTTGCTTCACAATTAGGGATGGCTGAGCTTCTTTTTTCTGGCAGAAAAATCAGCTCAGAATCAGGCTCTGGTGAGCCACAGTTTAACCACTCGCACACGGTGTGTGGTTTCTACAGCAGCTTCCAGTTAATGGGATGCAGTTTTTCCTCCTTGTAGGTCTCTGATTTGTGGGTACATTTTTATTCAAATAAAAAATTCAAATCCAGAGATCTTCACAAAATGTTAAGGGACACTAAATATCATCTCATTCCACCCCTGCCATGGCAGGGACACCTCCCACTGTCCCAGGTGCTCCCAGCCCCAGTGTCCAGCCTGGCCTTGGGCACTGCCAGGGATCCAGGGGCAGCCACAGCTGCTCTGGGCACCTGTGCCAGGGCTGCCCACCCTGCCAGGGAACAATTCCCAATTCCCAATATGCAAACTAAATCCCCCCTCTTTCAATTTGTACACATTCCTCCTTGTCCTTTCACAGTGTTCTGGATGCAGCCCAGGACTCAGTTTCTGGGCTGGGAGCCCTCACTGCCGCCTCATGAGGAATTTTTCATCACCCCAGTTCTCCAGCCTGTCCAGGTCCCTCTGGATGCACCCCTTCCCTCCAGCCTGTGACTGTCCCACACAGCTCGGTGTCACAGGTCCTTTGATCCCCCTGTGCACGTCCCAGACAGAGGGGCTGAACGGCATCAGCCCCAGCCCTGACCCCAAACACTGCTGCTCCCAAGTCCTTGGCCAGAGCCCAGTGAGAACCAGTTCCCCCAGCAAGGATGCTCAGTCTGCAGCACCCACGCCAGCCAGGATCATCAGGATCAGCACCCCTGATCTCCCAGCTCCCACCACCCCAAAACCCCTCCGGCTTCTGCATCTCTGTGGTTTGAAGCAGGGTGATCTGTGGCAAAACAAACAGGACACAAGAGAAGGAATAATGATTGAGACAGGTTTCCAGTTTTGGGTGGAAAGGTCACTTCACACCTCAGGAGAAAGGGTTCTGGAGGTGGGAGATGCTCAGGGCTGGCTGGGAAGGGAGGATTCCCATGCTGGTATCTGTGCTCCTTGCCAAATTCAGCTGAGGGCCGAACCCTCCCTCAGCCCCAGCTCCCTGCAGATTGAAGCAGGGGTGTGGAATCCTCTAAAATCCACATTGTGCACTAAAAAATGCCGGAGATGCAAACTGCTGTGGCTCCCTGTGGGGTGAGGACACAGCTCCAAGCCACGCTGGAGGAGAGCAGGAGCACCATCCATGGTCCTCAGTCGTGTTGAGGTGTTTGGCAGCTTCTGATGTGGCACTTTGAACTCTGATTTGGGGGAATTTTTCTGAATTTGGAAGCAGTGAGAGGTTAATAAAAATTCCTGGAGGTTGGATCTATACCTAATATGCTGTAAGACATCTTGGAGAGTTGGCTACCTTCATACTTTTTCTTCCCTTCAATGTTTTAAAAGGGATTTTTAAAAAAAAACCAACTTGTTTACTGGTGAACCATGAAATCATGTTTTTGTTAAGCCTACTTTAAAAAAAAAAGAAATAAAAATATATAGATTTTTACATTTAATGCTGAGCACAGCTCAAGTCCTCTCTGGTCTGAGTTTGGAGTGGAGGGGGAGGAGGGAAGTGGATTTATTTTGCCCTTAACTTGTATTAATAAACATTTATTTTTTAAAAAATTTCATTTTCCTTGACTGTGAAGAGAATTTAAATGAACATATTAAATAAGCAGATTGTCCAGGAAGGATTTAGATCAGTTTCCAACACCTCCAATAGATTTTTCCTTCTGTCTGTCCTTTGATGCCCCATCCCATTCCAATGGATGGACTGGGGACGAGCCTTGAGGGGCTGGAAATTCAGACATTACTTTCTTCTTCCTCTACCACCAATGGCAAACTCCTCAGACTTCAAAAAATGAGAGGAGAGCCCCTCATGGTGTCTCAGCAGGAGCCCCTTGGCCACCCAGACCTCCATGCTTGGGTTGATTCCCAAGACTGTTTTATTTTTTGGGGGATGAGCTCCAACAGCTGCATGAAATCCGACTTGAAATTTGGCAGGGAAAAAGCCTTCAGGGCCTTTTCCTGTCCCACAAAATGTGTCTCAGCTTTAACTGAGTTACAAACTGGTGTTTGAGAATCCCTTTGGCTTTTTTTTTTCCTGGAGTTTTCCTCCCCTGGCTCCCAGGTCACAGGTGGGTTTTATGAAATTCCAAAGAATCACCTAAATCCCTGCATCACCTAAATCCCTGCATCTTCTCCCAACATTCCCTACCACCCCCAGGTGCCTCCACAGAGGCAAATTTCTGTATTTTCCCAGGAAAAGAAGGTGAGCAAGCGTGGAACACCGAGAAAAAAACAAAGGGAGCTGGACACGAGAAATCAATATTATTTTAAACAGCTCTGCTTAAGATGATTTGCTTTATAAATATTCCCTTAGAAATGGAACAAACCAGGAAATTACACAAAAAAATGTTAAAAGGAAGTTATTTGGTTTGGATAGGCAGGATCTGGATGTTCAGGAATGCCAGATTTACAGTTACACATGTCTGCAACCCCATTTCTGCTCCCAGGAGCACGTGCATTACGATCCAATCTTTAACTACATAACCACGTAATATTTTCCCATTCCCTCTCTTTTAATATTCGAGGTTGGATACAAAAGTGGGAAGAGCCAGGATTGCACAGGCAATGGTAAAAATGCCGTTTCTTAACTTTCAAGTACTTGGCTTTGCAACTCAAATAACTTTCTTCAAATGTAATTTTTTCATATGTAATTATATATATCCAGTGCTGAATGCTGGAAAGCAGTGGGGATTACTGGGAAGCTTTTGGAAACTCCTTAATTTCCTTCTAGCAATGAACAGGAGACAGCACCTTCTTTACTGTAGATTTCCCAATGAATTCCTCATTTAAAAAAAAATAAATATGTACAGTTCTGAACAAACAACCAAAGAAACTGGGTCAGGAAATACTGTAAATAATTATTCTTATTTTTTTTATCATTAAATACACAGGCAGAGTAAAATGTTGTTGGTGCCAGGAGTGAGCTTAATGCTGAAGAAATAAGGTTTTAATGAACATATGCTGACATGGCCTCACAATCTTGCTTCATCTCCCCTATTAACTTCCTCTGCACCCAGGAAACCTTTGGCTCACTGCCTAAATAATAGAAGAATAATTAGAGTAGTAATTGAAGAATGCCAAGTCAAACTTCCAAGGAATTTATCTTTAACAACCACTCTGAGGTGTGTTTCCTACCCTGCCTGGCGTGATGGTTCTTAAGGAATCATTTTGCATGATTCCAAGAGAAATTAGTGGATCTGGTAGCCATCAAAATAAACTGGTTATGCCTTGTAAAACAGAAATAAATGTCTTTGGAAAAAGTGGAAATTATTCTTTAATACTCCCACCCTATTGTTGGGCAGCCCTACTGTTCCTCTTGAGTGGGGCTGGATATATAATCTGTCAACTACCTCTATCCCACAGGATTAAAAGCCTGGAATAATAGATTTAACCCAGAATTTACTCACTTTTGACGATTAAATCCTGGATGTTTAAGACTTACAACACTCCATTTTAATTGATGTGGGTCTTACATTTACATCTAGAGAAATATTTTACACCTATAACTGAAATATTCTATTGAAAACAAAAATCGCAACTTAGCAGCGGGGATTGCTCTGCAGCTTTGATCCAGAGAAATTTTTGCTGGAGAACAACTTGATTTGTCTCCTCGCTGTTGTCCTTCCTCAGTGGGAATTGGCACACCAGGTTAGGGACCAATCTGTGATGCGTGGAGCACCAGTGCCCGTGGGAGCTCATCCAGCTCTCTGCAGGGCTGATGGAGGAACCTCTCCATGCAGCACCAGGCTGGGCATTTCCAGGTGACCTAGGAGAGGAGTTGCCCCATTCCTTCTTGCATTCCCTGCGTCCATGGAATGCCTTCTGGACATTTATGTCATGTACACGCTCCTCCTTTGCAGGTGATGAGTGCTATCCCTAAATTACTCAGTGTTGGGTGATGCCAGATCAGGTTTACACAGTTTTGTTGTATTTTCACAAATGTTTCCTACAACTCTGAAGTCCAGCAGCTCGTCTTGGAGGCTGAAAACAAATCTGCTGATTCCTTATTTTTGCAAGTCATCCATGGGACAAAAGCATGAGGGGCAGGATGATTTTGAGACCAGCTTTGTGCAGCAAAAGGTCCTGCACATTCCCAGGTGCTGGAGAAGAGAGTGTTCATATTCCAGGAGATGGAGCTGGCACTGCCTGCTCGGGAAGAGAGCAGCTCTGCGTTAGGTTTTCTCATAATGTCACTTCATCTTTCAATAATATTAAGATGTGGAACCATATTCCAAGTGTTTGGTGTCATGGGAAATGAAGTGGAATATATTTTGTTGGTTATTTCTACAGCAGCAGAGTAAGATGGGGATGGGGAGGGGGGGACTTTCCAGCCAATTACTGGTTTCAGGTACTTCTATATTTAAATTTTTTCCCAGTTACCTCAGCATAATTAATAAATGATATTGCTTCGTATTTCCAAGGAAATCCAGACAGCTGTATCACCTATCACTCCTTCCTCTAATGCACTGTAAAAGTTCCTCCTCTGCACTCTCTATTCTGTTGTTGTAATTAAGGATGTGCATCAGGAAATGCCACACTTCAGACCTGAGTTTACTGCGTGCTTGACAGACTCCCACAGCTTCCTTCTCCAGAGCTCATTTCCATGGAAAATGCCTCATGAAACCAGTTCTGGCAAACACCAGCTTGATCTGCAATGGAGGAGCTGATTTTAAACCTGTTGTGGAGGTCATACCCAGTGCTGTATTGTGAGATGTATTTTTTCAGTGATGTGGGAATAGCATGTGGTCCAAGAGGAATGTTGTGAGACAAGTGGAAGGTCCATTTCTGTCCAGGTTTTGATGCTCCAGGAGCATCAGGAGCGTGGAAAGACTGGAAATGCTGTGACATGAATCAGAAACGTGGCTTTTTGTCAGCTCTTAAATCCAGTGTGGTGAATTGCTATTAATACTGTGCCTAATGATCAATTTGTGTAGAATAAAAACACATGCAGATTTCCATGCCCTTCTCTTCACAGCTCTAGTGTTCCTGGGTGTTTTTAACCACACTTCCTCCTCTCTCCTCTGTGCCTACAGAGATTTTCATACGATTTGCATAAAGGAAATTGACAGCTGATTCCTATGATGTCCCAGAAATCCACGGAGGCTGTGAAGGGCGTTTGTGCAGGAGTGTGAGGTATCAAAGCTCTCCCATGAACCCCGGCCAGATTTTTCTCTTTTTTTGCTCAATTTGTGCACAGTGCTGAGAACTTTCCTGACTTGCCTGATTTTGGGGAAGCAGCAGGATTTTGGAGAGGCCGTGCCACTTCTTTCCTTCCCCGTGGTCACTGGAGAAGCTGTCACAGCATCATTGCAACCTCTTTGGCCAACCTCTGCCAGAGGGTTGGCACTGCTCAGCGCTGGGAAAAGGGGATTTGCCAGAGGCAAGAGCATTTTGTATCCCAGCCAGGCAGGATGTCACCTCTCTTTGGACATGAGGAGAGCTCAGAGCCCAGTGTGCTTTCCCCAGGGGTGTGGAGGAGCAGGAGATGCTCCCAGTGCACCCCGTGCCTGTGTGAGCAGGAGGAAAGGTGACGAACGTCGCGCTTAAAAAGAAATCCCACTTCTATTATTAATGAGGGAGTCCCGATGGGGGAAAATATTGTCTTGATCTCTCTTTTAGACGTATCTAAGGCTCTGGTAATTGCAGTATCCGAATTTCAGATTGTCTGCTTTTCTCTTTCAGAGAGCAGATGAATTTTCTGCTGGTTTTCAGTCACCCAGTGCCACCCTCTCATCTGTCGTGCTGCCCTGTGTCCCCTCTCATGCTCGATGCTCTGCTGCATCCTCACCTTGTCTTCCTACATTCTTTTATATATAACATATATTATTTCTTTATACTTTCTTTATACTTTGTTAATTGCT
>NC_080640.1:1781690-1884190 GCF_027579445.1 Ammospiza nelsoni
TAGTCAGATAAACCCAGTGAGGAAAATCCCACCCTGTGAGCGTGTTGTATATACTGTTACTTTGGGCTTTGGAGGGCATTTCTGTGAGCAGAACAAAAAAACACTGCACAGCTGTGATTGCAAGGCAGTCTATTATCTGCATTATCTCTCCTTAGGATGGGTAGGAATTCTTCATTTCATGCATCATTTAAAACTTGCTACAGTGATCCCACAAAGTCAGTAACGATGCTAAGTACAAAACTTTAATGGTGTTGCTGTTCAGACACAAGGCACCAAACTCATTTCCCTGCAAGCTGCAGCATTGGCTGATACCAGCAGTCACTTGAAATATTGCAATCAGCCCAACGCTCAGGCGAACCCAACCAGAGCTGCCAGTGCAACCTCAGAATTTCCCTGTTTTCCACGCTTAGGTGTGATTTATAGCCTGATGAAGTCTTATCTCCCCAGCCTACTGCCATAGGCTAATAGTCTGTAACAAAGCTCAGCCTCAAAAATGTCTAACATAATGCAAAAGGGGAAAATGACAGCAGAAGAAGTTGGTGGGAGCCTTTCCTAAGGGTGTCTGCCTTGGAGAACCTGGGGACTCTTGTGGATCAGAACCCAGGAGAGCAGGGAACAACCACACTGAGCCTTTGCCGTGCCTGCTGTGCCTCCCCTGCCACAGAGGTGCCCGTGAAGCATGCAAGGAGACACAGTGCCCTCTGCCAACCCAAGGCAAACACTGCTGCCTTCCCTCCAGCAGCCCGGCCAGAGCCAGCCCTGACAGCCAGGATGGAGCTCAGACTCCTGTGCAAGGCGGATCCCAGCAACTGAGCCCCACATTTGGGGTGAGTGGGAGCAAATCCCTGCTGCTCCGGAGCTGAGCAGTGTTGGGAGCATCACCTCAGCACTGCTGTCCTCTGCCTTCAGACAGAAGAGCAGAACTGAGCACATTTTCATGGAGCACCACGTCCAAGGTGCAAATTTCTCCAGAAAACGCCATCTCAGGCTACCAGAGGGCAGGAATTGGTAATCTTAAAGGTCTTTTCCAACCTAAATGATTCCGTGATTCTATTCCTCCTGCCAGCAGAGTTACTTTGAATAAAACACTGGTTGTAGATTGGCACTGCTCCATTGAGACCTAAAATTGCTTCCCTTCCATGGAGCACTGCAGTATTTCAGTGGTGAGCTGTCTTTTCAATAACGGCTAAGGAACTGCTGCCCTATGTCAAAAGATTGCCCAAATTGCTCCAGGTTTCTGTTTGGTCTGTGCTGCTCCACAACTTCCTCACCCACCAGGGACCAGCTGTGACCCAAGAATTAAAGGAGAGGGGTGGACAGAAGGAAGTTTTGGCTCCCAGCTTTCCCAGCTTGGATTTCAGTTCCCTAAACCACCTCAAACAAGTGTTATTTCCACTTCTCCAGTCTTCTTCTCATACATGGGAGGAGTGGAACAAGAGCTCACAGTCGTTAAATAAACGCATTTGTTGGATAAAGGCAATATTAAATACAAAGTGTTAATAGTTTTATTAACTGAGCAGCTTCACTACACCCCAGAATGTTTGGCCTTTGGTGTCTCCAGCCAGAAAAGCCCCAGGTGTGAGAATACAGGGAATGCCAAGAGAATGTGGGGACTGAGATGAGCCAAATGCTCTGTTTGAAAGCCTGTGGCTCACTGCACCTCTCAGTGTCCACGTGCTGCGGGAGCACAGAGGCAACTCACCTCCACTCTTTGTTCCTCAGGTTGCCTATCCATAAAATGGGGATAAATAGTGGCATGGGAAGCTTGTCTTTTGCAAACTTTAATTTATTAATGCCTGAATAATGCTTTCAGGTCCGATGGAAGATGTTGTGTAATTATAATAAATAGATATTGACTTCAAAGAGTCTCTGTAGATCTGGGCTTTTTGATCCCATTCTAAAACTGTAATTATCCCTATCCCATAGGCTTAAATATAAAATTATATGAGTGCAGATTTTCATCTGTATTCTGCTGTTGCGTGGTTGCACATTTTCCAGAGGAGGTGGTAGGATATGGGCCCTCAGACAATCATAAGGGAGGATGGCTGTGTTTTTACTGAGGAATGTGGAATTTCTGGGATGCACTGGGGCAGCACAGTTGTGGGGTTGCATGGGAGGCTGTGCTCATCTGGGACAGCTCCAAACACATCTTGAGCGCCCCTCTGATGCCCAGTTTGTAAATAATTAATTAATGAGTGGTCAATGCCCTCATCTGGGACAATGAGGCTCTGGCTGAGGGTGATCCCATCCCCAGACATTGACCTGCACACCTCAGCACAGTGGCAAACACCACAAAAATCCCTGCAGGTCAGACACTGTATTCCCAACATCCATTTACTCTTTTAAAATGTTGTCCTTTTATACTCTTATCAAGCGAAAGAGGCCAAACAGATTTTTCCCTCTACTCATTTTAATAAAATTGGCTTCCAGGCTGCGATGTCGGATGCCAAAATTCAACCTGGAAATGCTGGCAGCCTCATCACTCCAGCGACGCCAGCAGTGGTGTTGCAATTATCAGTTGATCTTCTGTTTAAATACAACCCAGCGTGTGAGCTGAATACAGACAGGTTAGAAAAAAAGCTGTGAAAAAGGGGAAAAAAAAATCCTGAACAATTCTAAAACGGGCTGGAGTCATAACATACAAATTGTTTGCTCAGCTAAAATGTGCTAAACCAAAACAAATTAAATGTAGCAGAGAATACGATAGCAGAAGGGTGAAAGTCATTTCAACAAAAGTAAAAAGAATTGGCGTTTCCTTCCAGTCATCTGCATGGCTTTGGTTACCCAGACAGATGGAAAATTGTGTAAAAAAAGGAAGAAATTGCCATCAGAAATTGCAATCAGATGCTGATATAGTAGAGGGCCACTTTGGGGGTCTTTTCCTTGCCCACTTGCTCCAGCTCTGGAATCCAGAAGTGCTGAGCTGCAGGTCTAGCTGGGACTGGATGTGCTGAAGAAATCCCAGCTCTCCGGCTGACCCCTCACCTGCAGCTTGGGCAGCATCTCCCAGTGAGCCACTGCCATAGGAATAACCCAAAAAACACTCCAAGGCATTTTTGGGCATGAATCAAACAAATAGCCAGTGGTGAAAAGTGATGCAAAGTTCTTGTGTGCTCTTGGTACAAAACGCAGGATTTTGATTGTGACCTTCCAGTACCTGAAGGAAAACCCCAGGAGAGAATGGAGAGGGACTTTTCCCAAGAGCTTATAGTGACAGGACAATGGGGAATAGCTTCAAACTGACAGGTTAAATGGGATATTTTGAATTTTTTACTGTGTGGCCTTGGCACAGGTTACCCAGGAAAGCTGTGGCTGCTCCATCCCTAGAAGTGTTCAAGGCCAGGCTAGGCTTGGAGCACCCTGGGCTAGCAGAAGGTGTCCCTGTCCATGGCAGGGGTTGCAATCAGATGATTTTTAAGGTCCCTTCCAAACCAGGATGTTCTGTGATTCACTCATCTGGATGTGCATTTTGTATTTTATACCAAAATGATGTCTCCTGGATTTTCCTGCTTTCCTGAAGGATGGAAAGCACACAATAGATTGAGATGCTCAAAACCCTGAAGTGTCAAACATGCCCTGCTGGACAGTGGCCAGGTGCCAACACCTTTCTGCTGAAGGCAGCCCAGGCAGAATACTGGGAGCAGTGGATGGGGAGCCAGAATGGAGCCATTTGAGATACCAGAGGAACGGGATTTCACAAGTCAGAGGAGTGCAGAGAGGGCAGCTGCTTTCACAATATTTAACACACTTGCTTTCATGCCACTTCCAGGCCAGATTTTGTCTAAAAAGAACTGTTAGACAGCTCCCCAAACTGCGATAAGAACTCGTAGCTCTAATATTCCAGTGCTAGCATCTGTTCTTTCTTAGGTTACCCCCTTAAATTTCTTTCTTTTTTTTTTTTTCCAACTTGAAAACAAATCCAAACAGTCCTAAACTCTAACAAATTACCCAGCGGAGCATATGAGTGGTTACAGGTTTCCAGCTCCACTGGAAACACGCTGGTCTCCAAACTGCGGAGAGAATCCAACACTTCAAGCCCAGCTTTCCTGCCAAGACATGTGTCCAAAAAAACCCAGATGCCTTCAGTGTTTTATTACATGCAGCACTGAGCAGTTCAATGGCTCGCAGAGCAGTAGCCAGGAATATTGGGAAATTGCAGATGCAAACACATACACACACACAGAAATATGCAGGCCTGTGACTTTAGCACCGGTGAACATCGGCCGCGCTGAACATCGGCGTAGGAACTGCTTCCAAGCTGGGTTAACGTGGGATAAAAACAGATTGTTTCCTCACAGGCAAAGTCAGATCTGGTGCAACTTGATACAGCAGAACTTTGGAACTGAGTTAGGGGTGTTTAATAATGCCTACATGGTTTTATGCTCTCAGATTCAGGGTCAGAAGAAGGGGTAAAATAAAGTTTGGAGTGACCTCTGGGTAAGAGTTGAACAGGCAAAGGAGATCCGGGATCATGGGAAGGGTTTTGGATGTGCCCACCAGTGTCCCACAGCATGTAACAATTAAAATTTCTTGTTCTAGTGCTCAGAAAAGGTGGAGGTGCTGGTGGAGATCAGATTAACTCTGAAGCACAAATGTGAATTTTGCTGCTTCAATTATTTATTGTTTTTCTTCACTTACCTTGTTTTATATTTGATTCTCACTCACAGTTACCAAAACGTGACTTGACAACCACAACCATTCACAGAAGGACACAAATGCATGGAAGTTTACATGAAGCTGTTATCAAGAAATCCAAAATCTCTGGGACTATTTAAAAAAATAATTTTTAAAAAGTTTAAAAACTGAATAAACATGTCATAAACTTAACTAAGCATTTTTTTTAATGTTATACATCCATGCATGAATTTTAGATTTTGTTCAATAATTATTCCATCCATTTAAAATATACACATGGAAAAGTATCAAGGGACTCATCCCTTAAGACACTTTATGTTTCTTGGGGATATCAATAAGAAGAATAAACCTCTGCTGGATAGACGTTGAGTTTATGGAAGAACTTAATAGATTATTAGTATTTAAACATCATTACTC
Source organism: Ammospiza nelsoni (assembly GCF_027579445.1). Classification (NCBI taxonomy): domain Eukaryota; kingdom Metazoa; phylum Chordata; class Aves; order Passeriformes; family Passerellidae; genus Ammospiza; species Ammospiza nelsoni. Next base: position 1,786,743 of record NC_080640.1, read on the forward strand.
CAATGGATGCAGTGTTATGTCTGAAGACAAATAAGTGCAGGCTGATTTAAGAAAAATTGGATTTTTGACCTCCATCAGGGTGTTACTTCCCAACTCTGGAATCATCTCCAGAGAAGGCTGGCAGGGTAGGAAGGAGAATTTCAGATACAGCACTGTTGTGTCCAGGGAAGGAGATGGGGATGAGCCCCTGACAAGGCAGCAGCAGGGGACGGGGTGTGGGAGTCTCATGAGGCTCTGGAGGCTTGGGGAATGCTCATCTGATATTCACACTGTGCTCAGCTCTGGGGTTCCCAACATCAGAAAGTCATGGAGTGAGCCCAGAGGAGGCCATGGAGATGCTCCAAGGTCTGGAGCCCCTCTGGGGCCAGGCTGGGAGATCTGGGAGTGCTCACTTGGAGAAGGGAACGCTCTAGAGAGACCTTAGAGCCCGTTCCAGTGCCTAAAGGGGCTTCAGGAGAGCTGGAGAAGGACTGGGGACAAGGGATGGAGGCACAGGACACAGGGAATGGCTCCTAGTGCCAGAGGGCAGGGCTGGATGGGATATTGGGAATGAATCCTTCCTTGGGAGGGTGGGCAGGCCCTGGCACAGGTGCCCAGAGCAGCTGTGGCTGCCCCTGGATCCCTGGCAGTCCCCAAGGCCAGGTTGGACACTGGGCCTGGGACAGGGGAAAGTGTCCCTGCCATGGCAGGGAGTGAAACTTGATGGACTTCAAGGCCCCTTCCAACCCAAACCACTCCATAAGTGGATGTGCTGCCAGGGTTGGAAGTTCACAGTGATTTTCCTTGGCAATTTTCCTTTTTCCCCTCTTTCCTTTCACCAGTCCTTTTCTCCCCGTTGCTGTCACTGTGCAATGTTTGCTCTCCATCCGTCCATCCAGCAGGATGGCATCGGGTTTCTCCAGTTAACTGCTGCCTCCTGGCCCTGCGTGCTTGGAATGCCGAGGGCTGAGCCTTGGAGACCACGCAGAGGCATTTGTGACTCCCAGCCTCTCATCACCGGCATTGTCAGGTTAATGACCTGCAAAGATCTGCACAAACACTGCGGCAGGACTTGCCAAAAGTGCTGGCACATTTTCGTTGGCCCCACAGCCTCGTATTAAGTTCACAGAGAGGGGCCAATGTGTGGATGCAAACCAAGGCCTGTGGTGGGAACCTGGGGACTGGAGAGCAAGGATGGTGACTCCTGAAGAGCTGCTGGGGGCCCTGGTGGCTTGAGTGGCCACAAAACCCTGTGAGGTCCCTGGGGAGACACCTGGGATTTCAACTCTGTCCCTGCTGAAAATACAAACTGGATTTCTGTCCGCTGCCAGCTCAACCCCTCTGCTGTGGCCTCTGGCTTCTTGGGCAGTTTTGCAGGAGGAATATTTTCCATTTGGCTCCCAGGCGTGAAGGAGCAAAGGGAAAGGTGAAATGGGGAAATAGGAGAGCCATCAGGGCAGCAGGAGTTGCCTCGTTGGGTGGTCATCCAGCACCACCTGAGACACCCACCTCTGCAGGGAGAGGAACAAAGCTATCAGCCCCTGCCAGGAGCAACTGCAAGGCTGATCTTCAATCATTTCCCAGACCAAACCTTCGGCCATGTGTTAGTTTTCAGCAGACAACAAACACAAAAAAGTAAAATTTAGATAAAGGGACGGCTGGAAAATGCAGCTGATTAAAAGAGCCAGAATTCATGAGGTTTTCTTATAAAGGAGGTGATAGGGAAGATGTGTGCTAATGTCTTTACAATTTGATGGGTGTTAAGGTCTTTGGGATGGGTCTTAATGTCTCTACCAACTTCAAGCAGCAGGTTTGCTTCAGAACCCAGTTTGGTTCTTGAAACCAACAAATGGGTCTACACAAACTTGAGTTTCTGAACTTTGGGATAAAATGCCAGGTTCCAGGGGGATATGGGGTAGGTGGTTCTGGAAGGCTGCATCTCCCTGGTACCTCACTAACAGGGAAGGGAAGAGGGCAAGATGTGGCTGGGAGTTTGGGATAAAGGAGGCTGCACCCTCCAAGACCTTGGGACAGAAAACCCCACAGGTATGTGCCCCAGTGGACTCTCTCCCTTTATTCAAATAATACTCCTCTGTCCCCTATATGAACACTGGCTTTTCCTAGCTAGATTGTCCCTACACAGGGTTTCTGGAATTTCAGGTATTTTGCCAGAAGAGGCTCTCATTAAAGGATAGTTTGGTCCTTTGAGTGAATTAAGGGCTCTCCACTTACATGTGAAAAAATATCGTTATGAGTTTCTCTGGTGTTTATTAAAGCCCACGTACAAGTTTGGAAATTCCAGAGTCAGTGTGCCATGTCTCTTCCAAGTCCACAGTAACATCTCTCTCACTGCTAGTAGCTACAAATAAGAATGAGGAAACTGTTCAGGTTTTTATCTGAGAGATTTTACCAGAGCTCCCAAGTGCCGCTTGCGGTGTCGGCTGGAGGTCGGAGCCTGAGGCAAGATTTGGGTTTGCTCTGTGACACAGAATCCCAGAACAGTTTGGGTTGGAAGGGATCTTAGGGAACACCTCATTCCATCGGCAGGGACACCTTCTACACACCAGGTTGCTCAGAGCCCCATTCCAGCGTGGAAGGGAGGGAGGTCTGAGCTGCTCCTCTGTGTGTGTGCACACAAACTCTACATTTTCCACACTTTTCTGTGTTCATTTCAACAACCACTTCAGTGTGACTTTCTCCTTTTACTTATTTCCTGTTATGAACTTGGCCAAAATGAATTTGAAATACTTTCAGGGGGTTCTGGTATTTAGAGACTGGGCGTTGAACCACTTTGTGAAAATCAGTTTCCTTTGCAATGTTATTAACAAAAAGCTCAAGGCACTGCAAAAACTATCCAGGTATGGAGGGATGTTCCCTTCAAGTTTGATTCAGTAAGAAATCCCTTTGAAAATCATCATATCTGCTGTATTAGGCAGCAGTTGAAAAAAAGCTATTATAAATATGTTTGGATGACAAGCATGTGTTTATAAATATGTATATTTATCTATTTGTCACTCTATATAAAAAGTTCTTCTTATGTTTTATATAGGGGAACAACTGTTTGGTTTGATATTAAATTATATTTAAGTTAATAACGATTTAATTTCATCCTGAACTGTCTCTGATGCTGCTGTTGGATGCAAAGGCTTTCAATAAATTCACTGAGCTCTGTAAGGAACTTAAACCTGTACAATTTATCTGAATAACCTACTGCATTCAGAATATGACATTTACCTGGCTTTAAAGACTCTTCTTTCAACTTTTTAAAATCTATGTGCTAATCAAGCCTTTTGGTTTTCATAACTTGAAAATTGGTAGAAAGCTGCATGATTCATTTTGAGACTATCTCATTCTTTGTTTTATTATATGAGACAGGTCAATGCTTCATTTGCTTGTATTTGAAGAGGGTTTCTTTAGAAACTGCCTTTTATTTTAGTAAACATTGACAATTTTATTTCTTCAGCTCCTTGAAAAACCACTTCATGTGTACTCATGTAAAGAATGCCTCCTCCAAATGGCTGGCACAATCCTGCATTGATTAGAGAGGAAATTGAGATTAAAAGAGAAACCTGCCAGAGAATTATCTGTAAATAAAAGCACATTGAGCACTGCGCTGGTGCTTCTTGGAAAGCAATCCCTGTGCTCTTTGTACTGTGCTTCTCTTTTCTAGCAGCACAAACTTCTGCCTTTGTATTGCAATCAGAATTCGAATGTCTTTGCATCTTGTCATCTGGCCTCTGGAGTTGAGAGTGATATAAACGGGATATCGCTGGTAAATGTCACGGATGCTGACGAGATGTCAGCAGACCACAGCTGAGAGCTCTGGAATTCAAATCAAGAGAGGCTGATCCTTATCTCAAATGATGTGTTTGAGATTCCTCGCCCCTTCCCAAATTTGCCGGGGCTCCAGCACGTGAGGCTGAGGCTGCAGGAGGATTTTCCTCGGCTGTAAAGGCTGAAAACTCCTGGAAATTCAGTGCGGTCAGGATGAGAGGCTCTTAATTTAAGCAGAAAGAAAACCAGGCAGGCACTTTCTTGCGAGCTTTGAATTTTATGAGTCGGTACTTCCGAGGGTTGTTCCACCTCCTGCACATTTAACCCGAGCCCAAATGCACTGATGTGCTGTCCTGGTTTAAAAGTAGGTGGGAAACCGCCTCCCAGAAACAGTGAATGCTATTTTAGGATTAAACCTCTCGAATCCCTCATCTTACTGCACAGGTTACAGCAAGATGCTCTGCTAATGAATCATCACTGAGCAGCTGCATTTGCATAACGGAGGGAAGATGAGGCACCACACAGCGAGGGCAGCCGCTAATTTATGAACAGGAGACCAGATTCATTTTTTTACAACATTTTTTTTCCATTTATATTTTTATATGTCAATGTAAAAATGTTTCCATGGAGACTGTAAAGGTTTTTATTAAAAGGTCGATAATATACCTCCTACATAATAATTTAAGCAACTTGAGTGAAACCTTATGATCTTGTTTTTCGACGTGTTCCAGTTGGCGTTTTTCCTCCATTGTAACCTGTGCCAAAAAAACGCAGAGAAACTGTAAAACCTGGGAATATGGCATTGTAGCAGTACATATATATAGATATAAAAATATTAATGTTTGGAGGTAAAAAATACATTAGCAGGATAAAAGTGAATTGGCTGGGTACTGTGGTTACGCAATACCTGGTGTTAACATGTAGCATGTACTGCTTGTGCTACACCAGCATATTTTGTGATATATAATCCAGTGTTTATCTATATTCAAATTAGAATCTATATTTTTACTCTGTTCTCTGGAGACATATTATTTAAACAATCTCAGTCACAAAAAATAAACGTAAGGACTAAAGCTAAAATAACTCTGAAGGATTTTTCCCAGTCCTGATTACACTGCACTCTCTGCTGTCTTAATATATCTTTAATTATTACAACTGATCTGAACACAAAGGGGAGGGATTCTCAGCTGCAGGGAATTGGCTTCGCTCCACAGAAATTTCCAGTGGAAGGGGGTTAACTTTCATCAGGAGTAAATCAGACCCAGGTTCATATTTCCTGCCCTATCTGGTTCTGCCCTTTGCATTCTGCTGGTGCGAGCCAAAATGTGAGCAAACCCCGACCTCTGCTCTGTCAGGATTCGCTCTCTGCTTCCTCCCTGGTGTCTCCTGTTCCCTGAGTCTGGAATGAGGAGGCACAAAAAGAGTCTGGAATGAGGAGGCACAAAAAGCTGCAGACGCCGGCTGCACATCGGCGCTTCCTTTGGCTTCCAGGCACAACTGGGACAGGAGGGGACAGAGTCAGGGGCTGGTGGTGGCAGCCAGAGCGTGTGTGGGGTTTGTGTGCTCTGGGGGAATGTTCAGCCACCAGAACATTTGCCCCAAGCCAGGACACCACGGATCCAGAACCCGCAGGAACACTACAGCCAGCGCTGCTCCAGGGATAACACCGAGTATCACTCCATGGATAACCAACACCCAGTGCCACTGCAGGGATAACCAACACCCAGTGCCATTCCATGGATAACCAACACCCGGTGCCACTCCAGGGATAACACCTAGTATCACTCCATAGATAACCAACACTCAGTGCCACTCCAGGTATAACCAACACCCAGTGCCACTCCATGGATAACCAACACCCAGTACCATTCCATGGATAACCAATATCCAGTGCCACTCCAGGGATAACAACCATCCAGTTCCACTCCAAGGAAAAATAACACCCAGTATCACTCCAGGGATAACAAGCACCCAGTGCCACTCCAAGGATAACAAACCCACTTCACCTCCCTGAAAGGCAACAGTGCAAGCACAGGAAACTTCCCCGCATTTGCATAACCTTAATCTTGTGGTGAGCATTTGCAGATTCTCCACTCTTGCTTTCAGCAGCCAAGTCGCTAATGTAAGGTCTTTTAACTGTGTGCTTTTTGATTAACCAGTGGTATCTGGGAATAATAATTGGTCATGGCCATCCATCCTACGGGGTTGATTAACTGGGAAAAAGCTGCACATTTTTTCTTTCTTTTTCTTTTTTTTTCTCTCTTTCCCCTTTTTTTTTTTTTTTAACTGTAAAGCTTTTCTGTGGTAATTCCACCATTCATCAGGATGGAGAAATTGGCTCCAAACCAAGTACATCTGCCAAAGCCATTATTTCCATCATCACACTCTGCATCAGTCTGCAGTGCAGCCTTGTAGGAAGACAATGTTCTGTCCCCTTGTGGTTCTTAAGTTATGGGTAAGGAGCTTACATATATTAAAAGGAGGGTCTTCACTTAGTCTCTTAATCTTTATGAGCACTAATAATAGTCAACTTCATTTCCAAAATTTAGAAACACTTGCTTTCAACATAGAAGGGTTGCACATGCTGGAAGATAAGTCTCAGTGCAATGAGATTAGGAGATCCATGGTTTTGTCAAATATCTCTACATTTTAGATTTTATAAAAGGGGCCTCTGTAGCTTTAACACATACACTCTTCCTCCTATACTTACATTCTGTATCTTTAAGAGGATAATTGCTGAATTGAAATTTGAGAGTGTTATCTTAATAACCAATTACTCAAATAACTTTGAAATTGGCTTAAATTGGCTCGTCATGCTACATTTACCTGAATCTTTTTATGGGAAAGTTAGGAACAAAAAAAAAAAAAAAAAAAAAAAGAAAAAAAAGGAAAAAAAAAGAAAAAACCTTGGCAGCCTGATTTGTTTAGCATTGCTGGAGGTTCCTGTTTGCAGCAGGGAGAGTGGCCCAGGGTAACCTCAGCAGGGACCCCCTGCCCAGTCACCTCCGGTATGGAGCAGCAAGGCGGCGGGAGGCAGGGATGGCCCGACCCTCTGGTTGCTCACCCCGAGGCAGGGATGCCCTGACCCTCCGAATGCTGACCCCCAGGGCCTGCCCAAACACCGCCTGTGGCTGCAGCCAGAGAGAGATTGAGGGATTTGGGAGTGGGAAGATGATGGATATGGCTGGAGAAATCTGCCGCCTCTTAACAATGTGCTTGCAGCTTGCGAGTCCATGGTTTGGAGAGGAGCAAGTGGAGATGTTTTACAGCTCTGTTTATAAGGCTTGTTAAAAACAGTGAAAATCAGGATAATCTTCCTTTAAAGAATTCATATGTTTAGCAATATGGTTGGATAACATAGATTTGTTTAGCAATGTATGGGTCTGTGCTGGAATCTGTGGCAGATCCTGCATTACATACTTCATCATTTCCTGATACCAAACAAATAAAATGGTAAAATTTCAAATTACTTCACTGAGCACTGTTCAGACAATTGAATTTCACAAAAATCTTACAATAGATCTGGAGAGAACTCCTGGCCTCTGTGAGCAGGATCTCCAGCTAACAGTGACTTTCTTGACAATCTCATAGCTCAAAACTCACCATTTACCAGTTCAGGTTCATTGCTTTATTCTGACACACCTGAGTGTTTCCCCCAGCTCTTGGATCCAAGATCCTTTTGCTCAATAGCCAACACAAGGGGCATTGCTGATCCTTAATGGATCGTGCTCTCCATGGCCTGGTGCCGTGAGGTGGAGCCGTGTCTGGAAAGTGATGGATCTGCCGACAAAGCCAAAAATCATTCTGAATCCTCTTTTGTTTTCTGCCTCAGCAAATTTCAGACAAAGGAGGTCCACATGGAAAGAACCAAAATTTGCAAAGCGAGGCTGATTTAGGAGCAGTCAGAATAACAAATAAAGTGCTACGTGTTGTGTTCTCTCACAGACAAGCAGAGATTTACTCCAGACACCAAAGGAGAGTTTCTGGGATTGAAGGGAGCCCACTGGACCTCCTGAATTCCTGGCATCTCTTGTCCCACTGTGCTGCCCACAAAATGCTATGAAACATCACAAATTCTGAGGTTTTGGCATTTCCCTTGATTTTCAAAATTTCTAATTTTTTTATGATAAAGTCTTCCAGGTAAGAATATTTTTCCTCTCCTATTAAATGCTATTTCATTAAATTGAAGTCGATGTTTTTCTATTAGATTATTCTGAATATTTGACCTTTGGATAATCCTAAAGTGCAACAACATTTCCCTGCAGTACTGGTTTTATTGAGCATCTCAAAATGGAGATAGTTTAGAATCAGTGCGAAGTTTGAGTTCTGTGATAATAAGGCCTCATTTTTCCTGAATGATTTGACAAGGAGGGAAAAAGGGCATCTCTAAATAACTCTAATCCCATTCCTAATGATTTCAAACATATTTGTCCTCCAGCTAAACAAGTAGTTTAAGGCTATTCCTAGTCCAGCCTTCTCAGTAGAATATCCAGATTTTATTTTAATGCTGGGGAATACCCAGGGATGCAACCAAATCTTTAACTGCTCATTTTACAAAGCATTATCTATTCTTATCAACAGATCCAGACTCTGCAAGGTTAGATAAAATGCCCAAAGCAAGAGCTGGATGATCCAAACAGGATTGTTTTCCTTTGATTCCCAACCTCTGTGAGTATAATGGGAATATATATTTGTGAGCCTTTTTAGTTTCCCCAACATTTTTTCAAAACCTTTCTTCCATCTTTTTCATAATTATCCATAAATGAACTTTTAAAAGTCATTCAGCTACCAGGTTAAAATTCAGTTTTGGGTTGGAAAGGACTTTAAAACTCATCCAGTCCCATCTCTGCCATGGGCAGGGACACCTTCCACTGTCCCGGGTTCCTCCAAACCCCATCCAGCCTGGCCTTCGACACTTCCAGGGAAATGATGACTCATCTTGATCTGATTCTCATTCCACTTCAGTTCTCTAAGTCCAAGAAGATAAATTACTAAATTCACCTTTTGTCCAACCCATAATTTTTATTTTAGCTTTGGTCATTTCAAATACACCAACGTAAAAGTCAATATTTTCGCATTACAACAATGTAAACACAAAATGTGTCATTATAAGGATAAAGAAAATCTTGCAATAAAATTAATTAAATATCCCTAAATCCAGCCACAGACTGAGTCAGACAACTTCCTACCTTTGGAATTCTACTCCCAGCCTTATCTGAAGCAGAGACACGGAATTTTCTCTCTAAAGTAAGCATAATATTCATATTTCCTGCTGGTGATCCTTAATGAACTTCTGTCCATTTACAGGATTCAACAAGAAAATGGTATTTTTAACCTATGGCCATCCCAGGTTCCTTTCCCTGGTTCTTCTGGCCCCATCTCCACCTTTTACAGACACCCGAGGCTCTTCTGGCTCCTCATCCACACTTTCCTCTTGGTATTTGCCTCTGCTGCTTTCTCTGAAGCCTGGAGAAGAAGGTGGGATTTTGAGAGGGAAATATTTTTATCTTTGAAAAATACACACTTCTCTAATGATTCTGTGAAGCGCCAAATGGCTCAGGGATGGAGAAGGAATGCACTTTTTCTGAACTTTTTTTGGGTTGTTTTTAATAGAAAACAGGTTTTAGATGGTATCCCTAATGGAAGAGGAGAAATCTGAGATTTCTGCAGGCATTTAAGGACATATGTATAGGATTTAGGTGAGTATAAATTCAAGTGCATAAATGATAAATGAAATACCAGCCACAGAGGATTATTTATTTCTGTCTGTGGACAATTCTACTCTGACTTTTTGTTGAGACCTTGGTCCTGTAGCTGCACACTGTGTCAGGTCTCAGAGAGATGTGAAGCCTCAGTGATGTGGCCTGGGGAGTAAAATGTTTTTTCTTGTAGCTCCTGTCCTAGATTGGATTTGCTCCAGGAAATCCTGCTCTGGAGCAGGAGCCAGCCCAGCTCCATGCAGATAACACATTCATAGCAGCTCATCAGGTCTCATCATCTGTAACACGAGGAGCTAAATTCCTGCTGGAAACACTGAATCCAATAACGGCGGCGGGCAGAACCTCGGGACAACCCATGTGTTTTCAGAAATTCACTTTTAACCAGGAACACGCATAACACGAGCTCAAATCAGAAATGCTTCCATGGGAATTCATCGGCCACTGGCTACACAGATGCTTTCCTGCAGAAGAAATGCTCCTGGAAGCCAGTTGGACATGGGTCAGACACCAGCTATCTGCTCGTGCTTCGTGTAGCTGCATCTCTCTGCCCAGCCTGTTTGACAATGATGACAAAAACAAGAACTTTCATCACCATCCAAGATCTCAGGCTCCTGAGATCCCATCTCAGCTGGCCTTGCTCAGCCCTCAAAGTCCTCCTAAAGCTGCTCATTGAAAATGAGGAATTGCTAGAGCAGCCCATGTGCACCTTTGACTCGCAGTACAGATTAAAAAAATCCCAAGCCTTGATCAAAACTGCAGCGCAGCAAATATGTTTGTTGGAAACATACGCAGGGGACGACACCATTCCCAAATTTCTGCCAGCCAGCCTGGGTGTCTCCAGACCTGTTTCTCCATGAGATGGGTGTCTCCTCCAGCCAAGGCCCTGACAGCACGATTATGGTGCAGCTTGAGTTAAAGAAAATTGATAAATTCTCTTCTCCACATAAAAGAAGTCCATACCCCATTTAGCAGTGCAATTTGCCTACCCACTGTCACTCACATAAATCTCCTTTATTAACTGGCTAATCTTCCTTCCTTCCCTCTTTTTCCTTCAGTCAGACTTTCTTTAACTCCCCTTATTTTAAGCATAAAGTACAAACCACAAGCCTCCACTTCATTCTTTCTGCTCTCCCTAACTGCAATAACAATGGTCCTTCATGAGGGACAGGGCATTTTTCAAAGAGGTTTTTTCTACCTTTCTCAACCATCCACTGGACATTTCTGCTGCCAGGTGTGGGCTGGTCCTCCACACCATGAGAAAGATTTGCTCTTGCAATATTTCCCATCCAATTAGGTGCAGGAAACACTGGATATTTCTAAATTTCTTTTTCCTCAGGATTTTCTGTTCCAGCTTTCCAGACCCAAGGGGCTCTGTGAGCTGAGGCTGGATAAGCACCTGAACTTCTGGGCTTTTGTTCAAGCTGCTGCCACCTCTGTGCCCATCGTGGCTTGGCCTCCTCTGCCCCAGCCACCTGCACTGTTGTCACCTGCCTTCCTCTGCCTCCGGGGCTGTAAATGAATTTTCCTGCACGGCTGTGGAAAAGAGAAGTAAAGGGTTAAAAGAAACCTTATAAGGCAGCCTGGAAGAAGTACAAGGCATACAAGTCTTATGTAAATGTGCAATAAAAATGAAGAAAGGGGAAAAAAAAATAATAACTTGAAGATGAGGGTGCTGTTTTTATTCCCAGCGTGGGCTAATAATTAGGGTGAGAATGTCATGCAATGAATTTAAAGCATCTCGTATTTGCTGTAGCCTTTGTTACTGTTTTTACCTCCTATTGGATTAACTTCCCTTCTAACCAATACAATATTTTTCAGCAATAAAGCATTCACTCAATATTCCTTTTCATAAAACCCTCCATGGCTGTAAGAAAACATAATTGGATGTGCATTATACAGCTTGAGCTTCATAAACATTAAGTCCAACAACATGTTATAAATAATAGTGATACAGAAGATTAGCTCTATTAACCTCCTAACTGAGCTGGAAGCATTAGCCTCTTCCAGAACTACCGCTCCGCAATTCCGTGCAAAACTCGGGGTCTGCCTTTAATTTCAGCCCTTGCTGCCGTTCCCACATCTGCCTCGCAGACCTTCCATGCTCCTGGTCCTCGCTGGGTCAAAATGCACAGTGGCAGATTGGCATATTGAGCTATTAATACATCGCTCGATGCGTTACAGATGTTGCAGAAATGAACGGCGCTCTATCACCGCGCCTTGACACGGGGGCCCCAGGGGCGGCAGCCTGAGACCCAGATCTGTCTACAACCTGCCTACTCCGGCAAAAAAAAAAAGAGAGGGGGGGAAAAAAAAAGGCAAAGGAGAGTTGCCCCTTATTGCAGAATCACATTCCAGCTTGCAGAGTCAATTTTTCAGATGTTCTGGCTTTCCTGTTCCTTGTTCCTTCACTCAGACCTCATCTGGCCGCGGTGAAAAATGATGTGACGCAGTTTTTTATTCTGCACTTGACACCCTTATGGAAGGCAACGTGGCTCATTGATTCCAAACTCCTCAAAGGTCAAGGCACTAGGAACAAAGATTTTTTGGAAGTGGCCCAGGAAAAACTTTAAACTCGGACCCTGTGTACCCAGAAAAAACAGAACTGTTAATTGTTACCCCTTCTGTCGCTATTAAGCCTCGTATGAACACTGAACATATGTTCCCTGATCATGTACTTTTATATTAAAATGTTATTGAGTCACCAGGTGAAATGTGTATTAAGTGCACAGCTGAAAATAGACAGTAGGTTTAAATCTTGACAGCAAACAGCTGTAGGATTTCGAAAACTTAATTCAAATAATGTAATCAATAGGTTATGCCACAATTTCAAGTTTCCCCAAACACTTTTATATGGAAAAGGATATTAATTCATCTGAGATTACTTCAGCTAAGAGATAGATTTTTCTCTGTCACCTCTAAAACACAGATAAAAAAAGAATTTGAGATGTTTTAAGAAGTGCAGACCATATTTTTCTGGTTTAGCACACCACAAAATCATGTGCTTTTTTTTTTCCCCTCTCTCTCACTCTCTCTCCAGTGCAGATTAATAATGATTGCTCACTCCACTGTTTACTCATTCTGCAGCTCTACAGGTCTGGAAATGCTAATATGTGAATTATGTCCTCATTTTATCATAAAAATTGGAGAATGGGTCTTATCCAAACAAAACACAGTGTAAGGAGGGGGCTTGAGTTTTTCAGATACACATGAAACCTGCCACAGCAATGGAGTCTAGAGTGGAATAAAGCCATGGAAAATAAACAGGAATATTTGCTTTTGAACCATTTGTTGAGTCCTTCCAGATAATGCTTTGTAGGATGTTGGGTCTTCATACAATCATGGAATGGTTTGGGGTGGAAGGGAAATTCAATTTCATCCCATTCCACCCCTGCCATGGGCAGGGACACCTTCCACTGTCCCAGGTTGCTCCAAGCCCCAGTGTCCAACCTGACTTGGGCACTGCCAGGAAAGTGCTTCTTCTCACTGCTACCAAAGCCATTGTCCATCTGTGTGTATTTAGGGTCGCTCTTAGGCCAATCCTCACCTTTCTGTGGCCATATTATCCTCTCAACTTAACATACATTAAAGAGGTTTAAATTAAAAGCACATGACTCTGTGGTGAAGTTTTGTCGAACACAGGAGCTCCCAGCCCCCTTGTCAGCAGAAACTCTTGAAAAATATAATTTCTTACAAAAAAATCAGTGGTGTGAGAGGAAAATCTCAGCTCTCACCTATGGCAGGGACTCCATTGTTTTACTTTTCCTCTTTTTCACCTGGATAATCTATTTGGCTGCTTCTGGTAACTTTAATAGATGGACACATCATTTTGGTCTCTTTCATTAAGTGAATTTTCCAAGGTAATCATGCTTGTTCTCCTTCTCTCCCCGACTTCTCATTACTTCATAGCAAGGTCTTTAACAGTGCAGACCTGTGCCATAAGGAAAAATAGTCTCCCTAAAGAGACAGGAGTCAGGAATCCCAAAGTCCTACTGAAAGGTGTTTATATTCGTTCTTTCCTTTCATTATGGAGAATTGCTCCAAATTTCACCGAACCAAACCTAAAGATTGTACTGACATTTAAAAAGGAAAATTATTCAAATCTCCAGGACTTTGTCCTAAGAAAGGATTTTTCATACGATTTAGGTTTGATCCAGTCTCCAGCAGGTCTTTTGTTTGATTTTATAGGTTATATTAACATTTTAATGATTTTATTTCTATTATTTATAGCAAGATTTTTCATAGGGAACTCAGGGAAGGGTCTCACAAGACTTAGAACTTAAATTCGGTGTGTGTAGTTCCTAAAAAGAGTCTTCCCAAATTATCTTCAATTCGTGTGGATCCTGTTGAACTCATACAGAAATATCTGTATTTCTCTGTGCAAAATGTGCAACACCAGATTTTAACGCAAAAGGGTTTTTCATATACAGAGATCTATTAAAATGAGTTGTTTCCTGTAATTTTCTTAAAAAAAAAATCTATAATCTATTCCTGAATTGTAGAGAACACAGATTTCTATGTTCTTTGAGGTCTAACTGCACCTGTTTCCTCGGTGTGATGTTAGCTGGGAGTTAAACCCCTTTGGCTGGGATTTTTGGGATAAATGTAGAACTTCATGGGGAGGAGGAGTTGAAAACCCATCCTTAACATCAGCCCCAATCACAGAGAGGACTCCAGACTCCATCAAATTGAACTGAAGGCTCTTGAAAAGGACAAAACTCCATGTTCCTTCAGAACTGCCCTTCCTGGCCCTGGGAAATTTCTCCAAACGTGGGAGGAAAACCAGACAAAGAGAACTCTGCTTATTAATTATCATCTGGTGCGTCCTCATTACCAGATTACCTTTAATCTGCAAGCCAGGCCAGCGCAGGGAATGGACGTTTCCCCTCTCTCTGTGCTGTGAATGATGATTTGTTGACTCTCTTTGATATCTGCAGGCGTGGAGGAGGTGGAAAGGCTCTGTTACCTGCAGGCTTTGTGCTCATGGGCAGGAGTCCATCGTGGGGAGGCCCAAATTCTCTGCACTCGGGAAAGAAAAATGGATGAAAGGGAATTGCAGCCTTGCACATTGCCAGGGCTGTGCTGCACGGAGGGAAAACTCCATCCATCCAAATCCCAAAAAGGCAGATACCTGCCAAATCCCATTTGAAGATGCTGCAGGGCTGGGAATTGGCCCCTCATTAGAGATGCTGAGATTTCTCTCCTTAGGAGGGCACTCTTCCAGCCCATGGAATTTCACAGGAGATGAACAGGTAAAACCTGCCAAAAAACATTCTACCGTGTGGGCAAATGCAGCAAACTGTACCAAAAGTTGTTCTCAGCATGCCAAAAACTTTCTGCTCAGTGCCAAAGAGCTGCAATTTCAGCATCTCCTGTATTTTTAGTACTGCACTGTGCTAGCTGACAAGTCAAATAAAATAGAGAAGATGTATTGCTCAATAGCACCCACTAATCAGTATTTATTAAATGCATATCTACAGGTAGAAATAGATAAATTGGATCAGTGGACCAATGTTTATTATTATATTTATTTGATGCTACGTAATAAAGTAACTGGTCTCTCTGAGGTACAATTGCTAAAACATCATAAGAACTAAAAATTAATATTCTAGGAATCACAGAAAGAAATAAAATAGAACAATTTTAACGTCAGAGGCTGTTTGGATTTTTTCCTTAATATGTCTCCTGGCATTTATATGGAATCATGAATAGTTTGGGTTAAAAGGGATTTTAAAGCCCATCCAATGCCATGGCAGGGACACCTCCCACTGTCCCAGGTGCTCCAGCCCCAATGTCCAGCCTGGCCTTGGGCACTGCCAGGGATCCAGGGGCAGCCCCAGCTGCTCTGGGCACCTGTGCCAGGGCTGCCCACCCTGCCAGGGAACAATTTTATCCATAACTTTATCCTAAATTTCCCTTCTTTTATTTGAATTGTTCTGCATTTATCCTACTGGGAACCCATATAACAGAGATTCCCATTTCCAAGAGGATCATTCTAAAAGGACTGGGATTACAGCAGGAACTGGGAGCAGTTTGGGAACGTCATTTCAGAGGTACCACAGAGCAGTTCTTAATTTTTAAAATAAGTTCAAAATAATTATTTGGAAAGCAGCAGCATAAAAGCTGGTAAGCCATAAGCACATGAGACCTCTGGGCCACCTGGGGCATCATTGTGCTGCAAAAGGGCAAAATCTGATTTGCAGCCGGGGAACAAAACCCTCTTGAAGCATGAAACTACTCATTGAAAGACATAATCCTAAATTTGGGTGCTTTTTCCCCAAAGAAAATCAACTACAGGAGGGTTTGTAAAAGGAACAGACAACATCACCTGACTCAGACCCAAAAGGTTGGTCTGGAAAAAGGGAATTCTGCCTCCAACTTTTCTCTTGGACCTGCAGGACTGGCTCTGAATGACATCTGAATTGCCTTGACGAGAATTTGGGCATCTCATGGAGTTTTGAATGTCAGGACGAGCTACTTAAAACTCCATTTAGAACTTAAAAAAGAGAGATTGATTTTCTGATGAAGCCCAGGGGGATGTTTCTGAACCAAGTTAAATGAAAAGGAAATAAATTTGGAGGAAATTAAATTGAGAAGGAATCTTTGTCTTTTTTTCCCAGTTTGTTTTGCATTTTCCTTTATTTTCTGTGGTCCTTTTGCAAACAACAATCCCACCCTGTGTTGCATAGCAGCTCTGAGCTTTGTCCCACAGCTGGATGCAGCTGCACCATGGAAGCACCTCACATCCACAGCTATGATATTGGAAATGTCTATGGATGTACCCCCTTCCTCACAGCTCCCAAAATGCCAGCCATGAGCTGGGTGAGGAGATTAAACCAAGAGAAAGGAAAAAAAGAGGAATAAAAACAGCAGACCTGGGAATACACGCATTAAGCATTCTATTGTGCTTGCCCCAAAATGATGTTCTTGGGAATTTACGCAACATTTTATTACTTGCTGTATTTAAAAATATATACTTCATCCAACTCTTCTTTACACAGTGGTGCTGCTAAACTTTTAGCATATTTTATGTGTTCAAATAAACTCCAGAGCATGGCTTGCAATGTTAAGGCAAAGGCAGCGATTTATTAGCAGAATTCGATTTCACACTCGTGATCTCTACCCAGAGCCTGACATTGCTCCGCTTGCTCCTTGTAAACCTCAGAACTTTAGAAATGAGCACAAAAATCCCGTTTCACATCTGGGCTAAGTCTTAAACCAAGGTGGAATATCAGAAGTAGCCATGAGAGCAAGAGTTCAGGTTCTGAAGGCATGACTAAACCTAAGAATTTCTGACAGAAACGGTTAAAAAGCATGTAACTGTCCCCAGTTCAGGCCAGAGAGGCAGAGGGATGAGCATTTTGACAGCCTGGTGTCTCCACAAGCTGCCTCGGACTCCAGCTCCACCATCTACAACCTCTATAGCAACAATTTTCATAGGACCTCTCCTCCAGCAGAGATGTTGAGGTTGGAAAGGTGCTGTCTCAATTTTCTTTTAGAAATTGTTGTTGTTGATGAGTATTTAAAAATGTTCTTTAAAAACTCAGGGAAAAAGAGTTCTTCTGCCTGCTGTGGACACTTGGCTGGTCTGGACTAATCAGCCACTCCATGGGTTGTGCTTTTTTCCATAAACATGGTAAAATTCTGTCTTTCTGGGGTATTTCTGCTTGCAATGATGTTTGCTCTTCCTGTGCCTGGGAAAAAGGGACTCTGAAGTCACTGGTGGAGCCCCAGCCCAGCACCACACAAGGCACACTCACATCTTCTGCAGGCACAGCCACAGCCCAAGTGCTCTGAGCCAAGCCAGAATAGTTAAACTTGTCGCCATCTCTGAGTTAAAAAAGTGAATTTAATCTTGGGCTGTCAGCTCAAATTTTCCCCACAATTTCATGGAACAGCCCTATTTTCCCATAGGAAAAAAAGCTATGGCCTTCTAGCAAACCTTGGTAAGGAGTTATTTTGTTTGCTTTTGCAAGACTATCAACAAACCAAACTATGCAGGCTTGTCTTTAATTGGGAAACTTTTCCTATCATGCATTTTCCCGCCCCAGAGAAACGAGGCCACCGAATGTGAAATGTGAGGGTTTGTAGGATTTGTCCTTTGCATGCTGTTAAACTCTCCATAGGTTTTAAACCAACTTCCACTGAGGTCGCACATTGGCACAAGCCCTGTTGAAAACCCCCAGACATGGAGAAAATTTCAACTCTGTGTTTTCTCAACGCCAGTGACAGGTCGGGTTATCAAATGAAGGGGACAAGAAAGAGCAAGAGGGAAAATGATCTGGTTGTCCTTCATCACATCTCCTCCTAGAGCCAGGGCCTGTGGTTAGACCCAGAACAAACAAACAGCTGCTAAAGGTTGAGAAAACAAAGCCAAAAACCGCACGTGGGACTTTTTCCCCTCCTGCGTACACTGGATGGATGGAGGGATTGCTCCAGCCATGTGGTTGGGCTCAGTGGGACTATGCTGGGGCATGGAGGGGGAGAAAACCTCACTGAAAAGCACCCTGAGAACACAGCAAAGGCATTTCCAGGCACGTCAGGCTGCTTGGAAGGCAGGGCTGTTCCAGGCACTGCGCTAAACCAGGCAGGGCAGAGCAGGTACCAGCTGGCCATGGTTTGAGTTGGACCTTGAATGCACATCTTGTCCAACCCTCCTGCGCTGAGCAGGGACAAGATCTCTGAGATCAGGTCAAGCTGGCAGAGGGAGCCTTCTGTGGGTTTTTCCTGTGTTTTTATGTGAAGAGGAATGCAAACGACTCTGAGCACAACCTCTGCCCGTGGCCCATGGGTGGCTGTCCCTCCTTCAGGGCCAGGGTCAGTGCTGGTACTACTGGGAACCAAAACTTCACAATATGGTTTAGGGGGCACAGTGGCATTTGGTTGACTGGACGACCTTGGAGGTCTTTTCTGACCTTTCCTATGAGGGAAGGCTTAGAGAATTGGGATGGTCCAGCCTGGAGAAGTTTCAGAGTGACTGAATTGTGGCCTTTCTGTACCTGAAGGGGGCTACAAGGAAGATGGAGACAGATTATTCACAAGGGTCTGGAGTGACAGGACAGGGGGCAGAGTTAGGTGGGATATTGGGAAGAAATTATTTCCTGTGAGGGTGGAGTGCCCAGAGAAGCTGTGGCTACCCCTGGATCCCTGGAAGTGTCCATGCCCAGACTGGACAGAGCTTGAAGCAACCTGGGATGCTGGAAGGTGTTCCATGGCAGGGATTTGAAGCTGGATAACCTTTCAGGTCCCTTCCAAGCCAGGCCATTCTATGATTCTGTGATTCCATGATTCTGAGTGGAGCCAGGGCTGGCGTGGCTTCCTTGGCTCCTGCTCTCCATGCTGATGCCTCTGGGTACAGAGGGAACAAACACAGTGGGAATTGTCAACCCCAGGCTCATGCTGCTCTGCAGGAAGGAAGGTGTTATTCCACAGATACTCATGTCATCTTGCTCTAAAAAATATTTTGATCTTAATAGTGCATGTTATCACCATGGAAATAGGCAGGCGAAGACAAAAATATGCATTTCCAGGAGTTTTAGGGAATTCCATATGATAGGCCACTTTCTACTATAACGGAGAAAAGATTCTACATCCTCCTGAAGGAAGTATTTATTGGACTTTTATTTTGTATAGCCCATGAGAGCAGCTGGAGCAGGAAAATGAAGATTCTTTTTTGGGGGAACTTCCTACAGATGCTTTGGAAAAGCAGCATAACAAATTTATGATTTTACCAGGACAAGCCCAACTCCTTCCATTCGAATGCTTTGGGGGGTGGGCAGAAAAGTGATTGTCCAGTCCAGCCTTGCAGGAACATCTGTGGCCAAACTGCGTTTCGGTGTTTCAATTTTCAGTTAACTGCAGAAACCTTCATTTTTAGCCCTGCTGACACAATTTCAGCACTTTAAACCATAATTTTGTGCTGTGCAGCCACCGCTGTACAGCCAGATATTTTTCCAGAGCGGGCCACAAAGCCACTAAAGGGCTGACTTTAATTAAGAGTAAGTTCAGGAGTACAATTATATATGAAGGTACATGGAAGCCAGAGAGCAAAGATGCAGAAAGTTCAAGGCCCACGTGCTGGTGCTGGGAGATGAGCAGCAGCTTGCTGCAGGCAGGTATTAGTTTTCATGAAAGTGCTGGAGAAATCCCTGAGGCTGTCAGGGCTCTTGTACTGGGAAAGAGCTGAAGTTACAGTAGGAGGAAAACTTCTGATGTGGGATTTCCAACGACATCAGGCTGGTGCCCTGCTATGGTTTCCCAAACTGGGTACCAAATCTCTCCACCTAAATACCTTAATTGTTTTCCCAGGGAAAGTAACAGAAGGTAATCAGTACCTCCAACTGCACAAACCTTATGTTATCTTTATTAAAACAAGCCATGGAATTACCTACATTGCACGCCTGGAAAGATTTTTTTGACAGATCCAGAGATGAGCATGTGTTAAAATAATCATCTAGAAAAAAATAAAGCTCAGAACATCAGAAACATCAGTGGCTTTTTGAATTATTGCTTCTAAGCAATACTAAGAAAAATATAGTCCAGAAAACTTCAGCGCTGATACCGAAACACAAAGAAATTATTACAAAATGGCCGCGTGGATGATGAGCAAAATTAACCGCGGGGAAACCTTGATGTTTAGCCATCAAGGGTTTTTTAGGGTTCGCATTTTCGCCTGTGCAGATGTCACGGTGAGGGTGTCAACGGTTTGGATCCTTTGTCCCCGCGTTGGGAGCGACGGCAGCTCCGCGACGGCCGCGGCGCTCGGAGGGCGCGGGCCCAGCTGCAGTGCACATGAGTTCAAGCTCCTGCCCGGGCCTCATGTTTCAGCATGACCTCAGTTTCCTGTGCTGAATGGGAACCAACGCGAGCGAGCACTTGTAAAACTGTTTTTGAAGAGTGAAGTTATGAAGAGGTGCTGCAGTGTCAAACATCTGTTCCATCCATTACGCTCAAATAGCAGCGCTGACTGTACAGTAGGGCAAGAGCCGTCAATAAATTAAAATCCTCTCGTGGCCGCGCTCTCCCGACTCTCTCGAGCTGCCTGGCTCCCGTGCCAATTTGAACCATGAAAGAAAGAAGCTAAACAAGAGAACAGGAATGTTGTTTGCTTGGTAATTAGGGGTTTCTTATGGTTGTTTTTACGCCAAGCAACTTGTGGGTTCATTGGTCAATTAATACTTGTAAGCACTCACAGCCCAAACTCAAATTTCAACCTGCATTAAAAAATAATTTTGCTTCTATTGTAATATTTGGTTCAAGTAATAGTGAGAGAAAATAACAAACATGGTTTTGTGAAAGCTGTACAGTTCACAGATGGATAAGTACTGAAATTCTGTGTTTGTGATTTCTGGAAACCAATACAGTTAATTACATTAAGATATGTCCTGTAACTGCACCGCGTATCTCTTGTCAAATTTGGCATGTATGTTAATTACCTCAGGAAAAATACATGTTAGCTTAATGGGGTAGCTGTTTGTTGTGATAAAATATAAATTGTGTTCCAGACAAGATACATTGTGCAAAATAAGCAAAATCTTAAAAGCAGAGATCTATTTATAGCCAGGAGGGGGGTGGGGGTCTGGGAACTAAAATATCAACCCAGGCAGTCTGAGAAAATGTTCAGAGGCTGCAAAGTTGTTCACCTCGGGGTTATTGGTTCCGATCTTGCTGGGATTAGTCATGTTCATCAGAAGCTGTTACCACCAAAGGGATCTGCTGTGGTCAGCATGGAATGGGCTGCAGGGATGTGACCCCTATCCAAAATCCTGGTGATGATGGGAGTGCGTGGTCCTTCCCACCCTGAACATCCTCCCTGCTTTCTCCAGTGCCTCTTCAGGTTCAAACATGAATCCAAAGCAAACCTTTGGTCCACTCGCTCACATGCTGGTACCATCACACCACCCGGTTTGGATCCTCTGCCTTTCTTTCAGCTATGGACATAAGGAAAAAAAATATTAATCTGAGAACAATAAATGTGTAGGAGTAAACCAAAACAGCACCCAGCAGTGTAAAGAGGAAAATGGAGGCACTACTGGTCCCTTTTGGGAAGGTTTGGGGAAGGAAAAATGAAGCTTTTGAGCTTGAAGGCATCAGGATGAATGACCATAATGTTCCTATGAGCCAAACTGAATGTTGTCCAAGATAATTTTACCTCCCAGATGTGTTGTATCATTCATACCCTCTTCCTAATTATCTCAGCTTTAATGCCATGCTAATATGACCATATTGCCCTTGGATCTTGTATATCTTCATCACCTTTCCTTTCCTTTTCCTCTTTATAGGCAGAGAAAAATACACATCTTCATCACAAAATCAGCACCAAAATACCAATTATCATGTGAGTTTCAAAGGATCTTAAACCCTGCGTGGAGACCAGGGCTCCCACCTGTCTGCAAAATGCATCATCTCAAACAATTTAACTTCCTGACCCAGCAACATGGTGGAAGGGAGAGGATTGTTTTCCATTTTGTAGCCAAAATCCTCTACAAATTTCTAAAAGTTCATCCATAAGGTCCATAATGAAGCATTGTAATTGTATGTCCACACACAGTGAAAGAAGTTAAACTGAAGGAGATTGTGGCTTTAGTAGAGTCTATTTCACACAATACAACATCATCTCTTTGGAGTCAGCACTGAGCTTCAGGGATCTGGTTCAGCTGGAAAAGTAGCCTCTTGAAAAAAAAATATATGTGTTTTTGTGGCTGCAGTTAACAACAAATCCAAAAGAATCATCTTGTGAAAAATACTTGGCTAGGAAGTGTGATAAATATCACATACTCCCTGCATGGCTGTGGAAGTCATGGGATTCTGACAGAGCAGGGCATGAATTTGGAGATAACTAATGGAAAGGTGTCTGAATATTCCAGCAGCCTTCCTTCTGGTCTGCTGGTGAATACGGCCCACAAAGCAAACAGTTCAGCATTTGAAATTCTCTGCAAACTCATTCCTTTAGTGCACATAAAGTTTTAAATCTTACAGTTGGAACCTGCACCATGAAAGTCAGAGACAACAAAAATCCTGACTTTCCAAAGTGATTTAGGGATTTACAGATCTTCTTCTGGTGCAAACTGGAATCATTCCACTGACTGACTGGTTTGATGAGGAATCCTGCAAAAGAACAAGAGAAAGACAAACATAAAGCAAAACAAAACTAGAAATTCTTGGCACTTGGGGATTTGTGTTGGCCAAATGACGAGACTGAATCCCAGAATCTCTGTTTGGAAAGGATATGAAGTCATTGTTCAAATGTGCACATAAACTGGATCTAGAGGGATAAGATTAAAAAAAAATTTACAGAGTTCAGTCTCATAAAACTATCAATTATACAGGACTGCTTGTGTCCATTTCTGTGAATCTTTCTGTAGACCAAATGTTTTCCTTTACTTCTGGGTAGACCATGGAGCTGGCATAAAATCTGGAAGGTTACTAAAAACAAGGGGCCAAAGATCTGCTTAGCAAACATTTTGTGGCTTCATTCACAGAGCAGTTGCTGTAGGAGGAGTGGGGCTGGCTGCTGTGAAAGAGGTGCATGAACTGATTTTATGAATCCATCTGCATTTTGCAGATGAATCCTCTTGCCATTCTTTGAAAGCAGTGAAGTGTCAGGAAAGTGGGTTTTCTTCTTCTGGGACCACGCAATGTCTCTGCTTTTCTGCTACTTAATTTAATTCAAGTTAGATGAGCTAAATGCAGGCTGAAGTGTGCTCTGGGTGCAGCATCTTCCTGCACTTAGACAGGGGTATGGTTTGTGTCTCACATTTCTCTGGTTAAACTCAACAAAAGTTAATCAAACACCAACTTAAAGATTTTTTTTTTTATTGTTCTGTATAATCACAAAAGCATAAAGTTAAAAGATGTGGAATATGAGATATGGAATCCAGTTGCTGAGGCTGGACATGGTGAGCTGCTTAGCAGAGGGTGTGGGACATTTCTGGTGCTGTAGAAGAGGAGCTGGGCAGGGGCAGAGTGCCATTAAATTTTAGTTTAAATCACCTAAAACCAGTTTACATGTCTTCCTCATGGAATCATGGCACGGTTTGGGTTGGAAGAGACCATAAAGATCATGCAGTTCAATGGGCAGGGTCACCTTCCCTGAGACCAGGATGCTCCAAGCCCACCCAACCTGGCCTTGAACACTTTCAGGGATGAGGAATCAAGCAATCTGATCTAGTGGGTGTCCATCTCTACCTTCTGAGTGACCTGGTTTAATTTCCTAGGAACTGGGATGTTATGGGATGGTTAAATCTGATGGATAGCCAATGTTCTGTCCAGCCTGGTGTGTTTCTGCTACAAAATATTCAATAACATTGCAATATATTTTCATGATCTTTAAGATTCTGTCATGGAAATATCTTAAAAGGTGGAGTGGTTTTGTTGCCTGAACTCTGCTCCTTAAAAAAACAAAACAAAGAGGAAATCTGAGGTTTGTCCCAAGTCTATCTGAACTCTTTCCTGTGCCAAACTGGGTTGGAAACTCATGAGAGCATCTGTCCTGTGAAACTTCTGGTGCTTCATTCTCCAGCTTGTGTTGGAAATATCACATGCACTTCCACAGCTTTTCATGTGGTATTTCAACATTCCTGCTGCCGTGCTTGGCCAGGACAGAGATGCTCAACAGCACAGACCACAGAAGGGGCTGAAAAGAAACACAGATTTTTTTTTACAGGTCGTTTATTTACTGTTTAATTTGCATTTTTTTTTAGTACAAGAGTAAATATTCTGAGTTTGAATGCTAAGTGGCATTGCCATCATTTCAATTTCATTTCTACCTTTTCTTTGCACAAACAACCAGTGCTCTCAAGGCACCTCCTGGATGTCTCTTTCCACCAGCAAACTCCTAGGCTGGAAAACAGAGTGAAATCCTACAGATTAATTCCCAGCACAGGAAAAGCTGAGCCCTTCATTTCCACGGTTTTTAAGACCACGAGAGGTTTCTTGAGGAACCACAGGCAGGGTCAGGTTGGTGGCAGCCACCAGAAAAGGCACCACAGTTCCTCCCAGCTGCCAGAGAGGGAAGGGAAAGGTCCCATGCAGCCAGATGAGCAGCCAGCAGAATGAGAGGTCAGCAATTTGTCAGGTTAAACAAACCTCTCAGAGTTTACCATTTGTTATTTGAAGGCTTGGCAAGTTATGGAAAAGCATTTTAACTAACAACTCCCTGATTTTAAAATAAAAATCAATAAGGCGCACGTATTTCTTTAAGCGATGTCCACGCTTCTCCTCCAAAGTTCCAGTCTGACAGATTTCCATTGGGTTTATTGGCTTGACATTATGTGATTGTGCTTTAATATGAAGAATTAATAAAAGATATATGAACTTATATTTATATAACCCAGTACAAAAGGGTCAGTGCATTTCCCACTCTAATTTTCTTCACAGCTTAAATTTAAATGAATTTGATTCTTCAAGGAAAAACATTGTGACATAAAGACACAACCTTCACACTCTTTGACTCCCATCACCCTCATTCACCAAAAAAAGAGAGGGGAAAAAAGAGAAGGAAAGGGGAAAAGTAAAACTCAGACTATCTTAATGTATTGACTTCATTATTCTCTAGATAAAAGGCTACTCAACATAAATGAGGACGCTGAGTTCAAACTTTTAAAGAATTCACATATTTACATCAATTTTTAAAGGGTTTTATAACTAATGAACTCAGATTTCTTTTGGCATGGCATAAAATCCATTTGTACAGTTTTTAATTAAGAATGCAGCCTACGCAATTAAAATTAAGGGTAGAGACTTCATCAGATGTCCTGTGAGAACCGCAGTCGAAAAAATTATGTTAATGCTGGATGTCCTAAAAGCATTCTCTGAATGTTGGAAACACTTTGTGAGGAATTATTTCTGCTATACAATAAGGATTTATTTAAAGTTGAAAATTAGGAGCTTTTAATTTTGGAGTGTTAGGAACTTACTTATCACTAATCACTTTGGCATTTGTCATAGTGCTTTCAAAGCAGATGGGATCATTTAAAGCTCCCTCATTTTTCCTTAAAATTCATAAATTCATTTCTGTATATAATTTTTTAATATATATATATATATATATACATATATATAGACTGAGACATGCACACAATCTATCATGCAAATAATGCAGATGTAGCCAAGGGAATCCCTAATGCAAATTTTAATATTTAAAGTGACAAGAGCCATTATTGGGAATATTAAGAAACTTCTTTGTTGAAATGATTAAAATGACACTTGAAATAATGACTGAAAATTATAAATAACTCATTTCGAAGTTGCCTAAGCTATACAGGAAAATTAAGTTTGATCTAAGTGGAAGGTGTTAACTGAGCTCCCTAGAAAACAGTTTTCTCCTTAGGAAGAGATGCGGCAGGATCAATGGTGGGATGGGTTTTCCCATTTCCCAAACTCTCTGGATCAGCCTGGAAACAGCTCCTTCAGCGATGAGTTTATTTGGGTTATTCAGAGTGGGAGATGCTCAAGGAGGAATACGGAGAGCGAGTGGAAAGCGCGTGCGAGGGGGATAATACCTCAACAGAACAAAGACCTGATCCATTCCTGTGCAATCCCGACCTCTTCCTTCACACTGGGTGCAGGGATTTGATTTCTTCCCTTTCCCTGTTTTCCCTTTTTCTTTTCAACATGGCTTAATGCAATAAAAATGTTTTATATTTAGAAGAGTAACAAGGGAGCTGAGGCTTAGCTTTGGAAGGCGAGCCAAATTTAATAAGGATTTGAAAGTGTAGAATAAGAAGGTTTGGCTCGCAGGAGAAGTCATTTCCAAGCCAAACTCCTGACAGGAATAAATGTGCAAAGAGGAGAGGGGGACACAGGTTTTGGGGAGGAAAGGGGCTGTGGTGATGGATGCAAACCAGGCAGGAAGGAGCAAAGGATGCAGTGGCCATGACTCACACTGGGATGGCAACCACTCACTCGGTGGTGGCCGTGTGAAAAGTATTTCATAAGACAAAGAGATTAAGCCTGAAACCCATGCATTCTAATGCTTGAATCCAACAGGTTTTGAAGCATGGATGTAGGGTAGAATAAGGTGCTTATTGCTCAAGGGAGAGGTCACCAAAATTCAGCTGCGGTTCTCAGTTTGATGAGCTTTGTAGTCTCAGCTCTGTTACTCAGAGTTCATAAAAAACCCCAGTTTTAATCTTTTTTAGCAAGCAGACATTAGTCAAAAAGGGAAAAAAAGATGCTCACAACTGAGTTATAGGTGGCTCTTATCTTTAGAGAGGCCAGTCAACAGCTCCCAGCTAAATCATAAATAGCAAAACGCTTACATAGCATCCACCAAGGAGGTAATTCTCCTCTAATTTACATCAGGTTTACATCACTGCAGCTTTTTCATTCTCACTGGAACTGCTTGAGATTTACTTGCTTATGAATCAGAGCAGAATCAGGCCCCCAAATAGCTGCCTATGGCCAAAGATAACATTCTGGCCACAAACCTCATTTTTGTTCTTTCCTCCACCCACAAGCCAATAAAATTACACAAGACCTGGACCTGAGAGGCCCCCAGATCCGGGCCAAAAATAAATACAAAAATACAATAAAATTTTAATGTGGGGGCCTCGTGCAATCTTGAACCAGTGCAATATTTAACTGTATGAACAAAAGATGAAGCAGCAGCCAAGAAATACATTTCACCTATAATTCCATGAGAACAGAGGAAGAAAGAGCAAGGAAAAGGAGGAAAAATCATTTCATAAAATAATAGTAATACCCAGGAATTTTAAAATACCCATAAAATTACAGTACTAAATTATTAGTGCCCATTTCAGATATTCTTTGAGTTTGTCAGAAACTTTTGATGAAAGGCTGTCAAGAGTTTCAAAATGAGGGGAATAAAGTGAGGCCAAGGAAAAAAGATCTATTAAGAATATTAAAAGCAACGTGCCTGATCCACTGGTGCCAGTGTCTGGAAAGCCAAGTGAGGCACATCCTTAGGAATTTCTTGTCCTGACAGCAGCATCACACCCTCATTGGGAATTTCCTTCAGGAGGTGTAGGGAGGGATGTGAGCTCCTATGGCCGCCCCACTGCAGAGGCTTTGCTGAGTCACTGCCCAAAGAAAGGGTAAAAAACCCCTTTAGTACCAAGGATTTCAAGCACCAGGAGTATCTTAATCCAGCCTGAACCAACAAATCAAGCCAGCCCTACCCATCCCAACCAAAGCACTGGGAAAACAGCACCAGTGCAATGTTTCACTCCCAAGATCTGCGCAATCGGCCCTTGAGGCGCTCCTGGCTTGCCCAGAGCTGGGTGAAACGCTGAGAATTTAAGAGAGTAGTGATGCAGTACAAAAAAAGGCCCGGGGTTGATAAGGAAAATGCAGAATTAGGTCTTTTTCTTTCTAATTAAGTCTGTAGGAGTTGCCACCAAACTGGAAGGGTTATTGGCCTTATCGGGGCCAGCGCAGTTTCTCCAAAGGAACGAGCAGCTCTGCTGTGATTTGCCTTCAGGAAAATTCCCTGCAAAAAAGTGCAATAGTCAGAGCTTGTGTCATAAATATATGGAACTTAATGTAATGATTTATAATTTATAATTTATAATAGTCAGCTGGACGATCTATTCTGACTCCTCTTCAGATCTTCCCTTTATTTGGCAGAATACCAAAGGTTGTGTTTTGTTTCAATGGGATTTTAAGCAGAACTTAAAATTTTATCAAGCACTTGTTGATGGAAGCTCTTGAATTACTCCAGTCTGATAATGAGAATATTTGAAAATGTTTATGTTCACCCAGAGCCTTTTAACTGGCAAGTTCAGTCTGAAATTACATCACAGTATATCTATATCTATATCTATATATATATATTTGTATATAAATTTATTTTTATATTTAATATGTATTTATTTTATATTTATGTATTTATTTATATATATTTGTGTATATATTTATATAATCAGATTTTAAAATAGTTTTTAGTATGAATGACTTTTTTTTACATTTTAGAGTTGCTGGATGTGCTGTCTGTGGGTTTTTGGATAGGAAGGGCACAACATTGGGATTTGTATTTTATATCAAATTTACCTTTGGATTGATGAACCTTTCAAATCCCTGTGCCTCAGTTCCTGCCGCTGGATCACAGACCAGCCAGCTCTGGGAAAATGCTGGGAGCACTGGGATGAAGTGTTTGATGCAGCACTGGATGCTGCCCTCTCTGCTGCAGCCTCAGGTGGATTTTTCCCCAGGGTTATTTGGTAATTGATAATCCCTCTGATAGGAGCAGAGGAATGAAAAGGCAGTGGGCACAAGGACTGTTTTTCTGGATCGGTTTCCCCGTGTTTGGCTTGTAATCCGTGTGTGGAGGTAAATGTGCTGTCGAAAGCAGAGAGGATTGGAGAGCAGTGAGTGCTAAAGGTGACTACGTGCACTCCTGAAAAAGATATAGTGCAGCCTGAGCAGTCCCAGACTGTCCCATCAATTCCCTCTAAACCATGACCTGGAGAAATCACCTTCGAGCTGACAGGGGCTTAGGCAATATTTCAGAATCTGGTCAAGATTTTACAACACCAGATACTGTTTCATTCTCCGGGCTTTCTCTGACCGAAGAATTTTGAACTGGGGCAAGCTGTCAAGTATGCAGCGGTTTTGTAAAGCAGACAGCAAGCCAAAGAAAACTCTGCTGAGAACACCACAGTTATTGATAAAGAGCCTGCACAGCAACAAGGAGATGGACGAACGCTGCAAGAGCCAGGGGCTGGGGGGAGATGGGGAAGGGGCTTTGTCAGGGCTGATGCTGAGCAGCTTCCCTGCCACGACTGCGGCCAGAAAGTCAAGCCTGGCTTCAGAAAGCTGCTGGTGCTCCGGTGTAAAATCCTAAATCAGCACAGATGCGAGTTTGCTCAGAGACTTTTCCCATGCTGGAGGGTTTTTGTGCTTCCTGCCAAAGCCTGTGTTGCAACCTTTGGCATGCAAGTGTTTTAAGGTTGTTTTGGTTTTTATAAAATGCTGCGATAATCGCGAGCCAGATCTCATCGTGCAGCAATCTCGTGGCACTTCAAGTTTAGTCATCCAGCAGAAGTTATGTATTTCTTCTCCTGCTCAAATGAAATGCCTCGATTTCTCATAATTATTTCTGACATTTCACCCATTATTCCCTGAGCCTCCTCAAAGGATGTAAATAACTCATAATTCTCTTGTGAAGGCAAGTGTGAGCTGCAGAAATGTAAACACCACGACATTGCTACAGCACAGCCCTCAAAACAGGGATGGTGGGGTGTGCAAGGAGCGAGGGAGAGCAAAAAAATATAAATTTGCTATGGTTGGTGTGGCAACCAAAAGAGTTGGGCTGATTTCTCCTCTTCCAGATATCCAGAACTAAACATCAGGAGCAATTAAAAAATTGTGGTCTTTTGTAAATTACTCCCAGAAGAAATCTTGGAAATCTTTCATTTTAGTCCTTTCGGTCCGCTGAAGCATAAAGCTATTATGAATGAACAAAAATACTAGAGAGAAAATTGAAATACAACAGTAATTAACAATATGAATATATCAAAATCCAACCCAACGGGCAGGATGGGGCCATCAGACATTTTAACATTTGAGTGACGGGCAGGTAGGGCACCTTTGATGTCACTTTTCCACCAAGGAGTTACTGAGGGATGAGCAATTCCTCCTGCTAGAGGGATGTTCTCATCATTTCAGCCTAAAAACCTTATATTCAAGGTGCCCATCTTGTTTACCTTCGAATAATAAGTAATAATTCTCATTTTAGGATCTTCTTTTCTGTTGCCATATGCTAAATGTCAACAAAGGATTATAGGAAAAATCATTGGAAATGTGCAGCTATCACAAATAGAGATTTCCCTCTGGGTTCTCTAATACTTTACAGACAAATGTTAAAGATTTATTGCACATGAACATCAAACATGGTTTTACTACAGTTCTCATTTGGATCAAATTGACACATTTTACATTCATTTTAGCCTAATGAGATTCTTTCACTACACATTATATTCCAAGTGACCTCGTACATGAAATTTGTGGCATGGAACAAACCCACTGATATAACAAAGCCCTTTCCTGACCAACTTTTGGACTTTTTAGAAGAGAAAAGAAAGAGTTTAGCAAGGTCATGAGTCTTGAACATGCATTTATTCATCGGTGCTCAAGGAAAAAAATTAACGCAAATACTGTGCAGATTATCACGTTTTGCCAAATTTCCATTTTCAGTGTTCACACCTCAGGAGTCTTTTGAACTTTGATTGCAATCTGAATATTCAACGCTTTGGGTCCAATCCAAATATTTATATTTACACCTGAAATATCAACAGATTTCTAAAGAATTCCTGGAATAATTTTGCCTCTGGTGGTCAGAATCAGGTCCCAAATAACCAAAGGAATCCCAGCTGCTGGAATCTGATTTTTGAGAGCAGTTCACTGCAAAGCCTTTCCTGACAGTTTTACACAATGCAAAATTTGCTTTTGCAGGAGACTCAGTGATTTAGAAAGCAGAAAAAAAAAAGAATTTTTTTTTGGGCTTATCAAAGCAATTAGTAATGGAATGTAAGTTTTTAACACTGTGCTGTAATGTTGTACCAGGGAAAGGTAGCAGATGACCTTGAGAGGAGGTGAAAGGAGACTAGAAAATGTTAATTAAAATTATTAGTGCTGTTTGAGGTGCTTATCTTGTTTACTGCTAAGGTGTTGCTCCCTTCTGCATAATTAGGGGTAATTTTACTTACTTTCAAGTCTGTAATTTTAAATATCACAAAGTTTTATCTTCCAACAAGAAGTAATTCATTATTGGTTTGTATGTAGCTGCTTGATGTTTTAATCAATATGTGCAACTTCCACAAAGTCTGTTAGAATTTGTCAGGAGGTTTTATACATCTTTTATAGTGCAGGATTAGGCATGGTATATGAAGCTGAAATCCCATTTAGTAATGAAATTTAAACATAATTCTGTGTTTATGATGTGAAGATATATTTTGACTTGATCTGTCCTTTTACATTTCCCTTTATCCACGATTATTGGAGGACAATGATATCGGGAAAACAAACCACAGTGAAGTTAAATCCATTTGAACACAAAGAGTTACTGTCAGTTAATCCTAATAGAGACAATACCGATTTTTTAACTAAACTGCTTAAGAAATGAATATGTCTTGCATGCTTTCAATTTGTTTTAAATCCTAATATGCGGAGCTCTTTGCTGTTGTCTAATATTTGCATAAAATATTTAATCTTGTACTTTAAATTAATGATATTAAAGGTCTAAATGTTTGAAAAATGTTGTTGTCAGAACAATGTAATCTTTTCTCTCCAGACTTTCTTCATATAATTGTGGTGCCCTTATCCTAATATACTTGTAACCTTCCTCTGCATTGTCCTGCTTTGAATGTTCTCTTCCAGGACTTTCTTTATTTAGAGATTTCTACACTTTATTTTATTTTTTTTTTTTTAATATTAAGAAATGGGGCAGGGAAGTTCCTCTGCTCTCCAGGATACAAGGCAGGAAGAAATATTCCCAAAATATCTCATGAGTCAAGGTCTGGACATCAGTGTGTGGGGCAGGGGCAAGGTGGGGGCTCATTTTAATTTTGCTGCTGTGATAAAAATATTGCTGCTCTTTTATCTTCAGCAGAGCAATTAAAGCCATGCAGGGTACTTGAAACCCTGGAATTTTTAACCACTGGCATAGTAGGTAGGAAGAAGCCTACCATTGCCATGAGGCTTTAATTAAACCATAAAAAAATGGGAAAATGTCTTCAGGAGCACATATTAAAATAGGCAAAGAGCTTCAATTCATTTTCTTAAATTTACTGAATATTGAATAGGATGAAAGTTTGCTGGCTTAATGTCATAACAACTTAATTCAGACATTTTATAGGGGAATGGACCCTATTTTGTTGAGTTTCTCCCAAATAACTCAACGATGCCTACAAAGGGGTTATGCTGAGGTGGCACAATTAGGTCAGTAATTAATTAAACAAATCACAGCTCTGTGCTCTGTGGCACACAGAGGGGTGGCAGGGGTGTGTCACTGCTGGGGGACGCTGCCAGGCTGGTGGCCCCCATCTCCTGGCTGGGACAGGGCAAGGAGCCTTGGTGACAATGGGGTTAATCCTGGAGAGAGAGTCACAAACTGGAGCTTCACTAAAGGGGGAAATTAGAAACAATCAGAGAGGGTCGTGGTGGCACTGGGAGGGTCATGGTGGCACTGGAAGGGCTGTGGTGGCATTGGGAGGGTCATGGTGGCACTGAGAGGGCTGTGGAAGCACTGGGAGAGTTGTGGTGGCACTGGGAGGGTCATGATGGCACTGGGAGGGTCATGGTGGCACTGAGAGGGCTGTGGTGGCACTGGGAGTGTCATGATGGCATTGGGAGAGCTGTGGTGGAACAGGGAGAGCTGTGGTGGCATTGGGAGGGTCATGGTGGCACTGGAAGGGCGGTGGTGGCATTGGGAGAGTTGTGGTGGCACTGGGTGGGTTGTGGTGGCACTGGAAGGGTCATGGTGGCACTGACAGGGCTGTGGTGGCACTGGGAGGATCATGGTGGCACTGGGTGGGTTGTGGTGGCACTGGGAGAGTTGTGGTGGCACTGGGAGGTCTTTGGTGGCACTGGGTGGGTTTTGGTGGCACTGGGAGAGTTGTGGTGGCACTGAAAGGGCTGTGGTGACACTCGAAGGTCATGGTGGCACTGGAAGGGTCGTGGTGGCACTGAGAAGGTCCAGGTGACACCAGCAGGGCTGTGGTGGCACTGGGTAGGTTGTGGTGGCACTGGGAGAGCTGTGGTGGCACTGGGAGGGGGGTCATGGTGGCACTGGGTAGGTTGTGGTGGCACTGGGAGAGCTGTGGTGGCACTGGGAGGATCATGGTGGCACTGGGTAGGTTGTGGTGGCACTGGGAGGGTCATGGTGGCACTGAAAGGGCTGTGGTGGCACTGGAAGAGTCATGGTGGCACTGAGAGGGCTGTGGTGGCACTCGAAGGTCATGGTGGCACTGGAAGGGTCATGGTGGCACTGGGAGGGTCCTGGTGGCACTGGCAGGGTTGTGCTTTCACTGGTGCCCTCTCAGAAGCGGCAGCAAGAGCAGAGCAGCGACACTGGGGGAAAAAAAGGGAATTAATCCAGCTTGGAGAAACAATAGGAGAGGAAGGCAGTAAGGCAAAGAGGCACATGAAGGATCTCAAGAGCAGAAGACAGCGATATTTCCAGGGATTTATGTGGCACTAAAAGGGATGTATTATGGCAAGTAGATGAAAGGACATATTATACTGCCATATTTGATGCATGGCCACATAATCACACTAAACTGAATTTTGAATAAGAATGGAAGAAGATTCCTGTAGTCAGTTGGAACTACAGGGGGAATTTAAATAGTGGACCTGATAATCTGAGGGGTTTTCCTTTGTGGATTGGGGTGAGCATCAGAACAGCTGAGAACAACTATGGAAAATTTCAGGACATGGCTTCTCAAAGTTTCTGGGATTTTTTGGTTTTGATGGAGGATCAGGTGACACCCAATTGTCACCTGCACTCCGTGGTGTGGCTGTCCCAGCACTGGGCACTGTTGACTCAGCAAAAGGTGCCACAGAGTTTTCTGCAGGACTCTGCTTTGTCTTTGAAGACCCCTCAACCAAATGGCGACTGAGTCCAAGCATTCTCTTTGCCTCCAGGTGGATTTCCCCAAGGACAAAATCTCCAAGGACATCGCCAAACTTCATGAATTTCACCTTCCTTCTCCCCCAGTCCATGTCCAACCATGAACTTGGCACAATTAACATCCCCCAGTCTGGATTCCCTTGCAAGGCTCCCATGCCAGAGCAGAGCTTGAACAGAACCTGCTCCAAGTCTGATGTTTGTAAGGAAGCCCAGAACCTGGGGAATTTGGGGTTGCTTGCTCCAAACATTTCAAACAGTTCCAGTGACATCTAGTGGGGAGCAAACCGCTGCAAACAGCTCCAGCCTCACAGAAAAATCCCATTATCCTTTATTTTCTTTTAACCCACTGGGCAATAGTTTCCTACTGAAAAAAGCCCTCAGCTGTGGTTTGTGTGCCATACACCATGATTGAAAAATAGTTTCATAGTCCACTGAGAATTTCTCCTTTCTGGAAACATTTCATCTATTAAGGACCATTTGGAATTTTCTCTGGGACATTCCACTATATCTAAAATAAACTCATGGAAGAAGGTCATGAAGCCTTTGGAAAAAAAAACCAACAACAACAACCACAAAACTCTTTAAAAGAAATTTAAATTACTCAGAGAACAACAATAAAAATCTCAATCCAACTGCTGCAGCTCTATTAAACAGAAATGTAACTAAATATAGTTAAAGTGATGTAAAATTAGCTTGGAAGCAAAACCAGGTCATCCTTCTCTCCCTCCCATCTCCCATTTTCCTCTGTGCTGTCTCCCTGTGCACCTTCTGCACATGTTTCCTACTAAGCGTGGTTATGGGAGGGGAGGTTGCAAACATCAATCAATCAATCTCAGCTAAATCTCTCCTCCTTTACTCAGGGTGAGTAAAAGCTGCCTCAGAAGCGCTCCTTGTTCCCATAATGTCCTTTTCCCCTTCTCTCTAGGCACTGTGCAGTGCCAGTGTGATGTCCTGGTTTAAGGAGCAGCTCAAGCTTTGGGTTCTGTCAGTTCTGAGCAAGGTTCCTGACCCAGGTAGGTTTTCCAGTGGAAATGTCCTTGCCTGTGGCAGGGGGTGGGAACCAGATGGTCCTTAGGGCACTTCCCAACCCACGCCACTCTGTGATTCCCAAGGCATAAATTGGAGTCACAAATAAATTATTAATCTCAGAGTGGCGGCAATCCAAAATTCTGCACATCAGGCCTAAGATCTGTGTTTTGAAAGCAGAAATATTGCAGCAAATCGTGGAATAGTTTCCCTAAAATGGAAAAATTGCACCATTAAATTTAGGAGTGAATAGCTACACTTCCACAGAATTTTTGCTTTCTGATTTGGGATCATTGGACACAGGATTTCCTGGACTTTTCCAACAGCAGTACCAGAGGAAAAATACAACATTACCTGAGGGTTGTGATGTGGGTGCTGCTGTATTGACACCAAAAGAATCACAGAAAGGCCAGAAACATCAAAGCTTTGAAAACCACAAAATGATTTTGAAGTTTTTCCAGCCAATAGAGCCTGTGTAGGTTTGCAAAATTTGCCTGAAAATTTCACAAGAATTCCGTTTCTCTCGAGTTTCCAGCCCTACCCTTGATCCTGGCTATAACCTCACAAATACATGTGAAAAAAGAAAGAGAAACATCATTTAGAGTGGTTGTTTTTAAAAGTTTCAGTTTTATTTTGCAATAAATTTTGGATGCAGGCTCTAAGAATCCTGGGACAAGGGCAGCTGTGTTTCAGCAAAGAGTCTGCCATGAGTCACCCATTTTCTTTCTCTCTCGTTTCTGTTTTGCTTAATCTGAAAAAGAAAATAATAATCCAGACTGAGAAACACAAGCTTTGCTCCTCGTGGATGGGAAAGTCTGGGGAGTTCTGTTCCCAGGTCTTGCAAAGGAGTTGGGGTGTGAGCAGGAAACCTCAGTTCAGTCTCTGCATAAAACCCACCCTAAACTGGGCCTAAACTGGTCCTGACTGGGCATGAGACCCTCAAAGCTCTCAGTGGTGGATGGAAATCTGACTGCTGAGATGATGTGGAGCCTCCTCCTCATTTTCAGATAACAAATCAGCCTAAATTTATTTCAACGGTTTCCCAAACTTTCTCTTTTCTTCCATAGGTTATTGTTTCAGTTACCATAGAGATTTTGGGCTCCCACCAGAATTGGAGCAGGATTCACTCTGGAGGTGCTCTCCCAACCAAATTGCCTATGGACAGCTTTGAAAAATTCTGGGCTAACTAATCCCTGCTTCATCACAGTGCATTAATTAAAAATTAATTCATGTTTGTAAATCACTTGCAGTTACATAGAGAGAAGCAAAAATATTTATGATGTTCCATTTTTAGTTGCATGGAAATTCTTGGAAAATGCATTTTGTCATTCTTCCCTTCAGAAGCACCGAATTGTTTTTATTTTACTTGTGGTTTCGTGAAAGAGGAAAAAACAAATCACAAATTTCTCTTTGTAGCATTTGTTTGGTTTGGTCTAAAATTCCAAGGAAAATGTATTCCTTTCAGCAAAGACATTTCTTGGGCTCTGTTGTGCTCTCAGAGGCCTTGAGGTCAGAGGGTAAATTTGTCTTAGTTGCAACTTATTTCCATGGGCTGAGTCTTACATGATTAGAAGCGTTCGGCCACTACTGGGAGAGGTTGGAGAGAAAGGAAGGTCAGGTGGTGTCTTGGGAGAAAATCAGAGAGAATTACTATAAAATATGTGCAGTTAAGTGAGAAAATCAGCATCTGCTGGCTGTTTGTTTTCTTTTGGTTTTTTTTTTGGTTTTTTTTTTTTTTGGAATTGCAAGAAATGTTACGAGCAAGGTTTTGGTTTGGTTGTAATTCTGGAGGGAAAAAGGGATGAGGATGAAGGTGGGAGCTTTGGGAATGTGAGTAGGAGGTGAGTATTGACAACAGACGCAGTAACAGCAATGCCATTTTCCATGGTGGCTTCAACCCTGCGGAAGATAAATTAGGTAAAGAGAGAAACAAGCCACTTCTCCAGGTTCCCGTCAGCCCCACTTGGAAAAGTCTTCCACAAAAGTGTTCTCCACTCTCCCAGTGCAAGTAGGAGAGCCAGGAATCCCTGCAGCCACCCACAGTGGCAGAAAAGGCTTCCCACACCGGCAGCTTTTGGGGCAGCATCACCCAGGGTTAGGGTTCATCATTTTTCTCTCATTTGGGAGATGTGGAGGTGGGAGGTGACTTTTGAAGACCCCTCAGCTGAAAGGTGGCTGAGTCCAAGCATTTTCTTTGTCTCCAGGTGGATTTCCCCAAGGACAAAATCTCCAAGGACATCACCAAAATTAATGAATTTCACCTTCCTTCTCCCCCAGTCCATGTCAGACCATGAACTTGGCACAATTAACATCCCCCAGTCTGGATTCCCTTGCAAGGCTCCCGTGCCAGAGCAGAGCTTGAACAGAACCTGCTCCAAGTCTGATGTTTGTAAGGAAGCCCAAAACCAAAATGTTGCTCTGCCTGAAGCAATCCAAACGGAAAGACGGCAGGTTTAACTTCCAGAGGGCAGGATTAGATGGAATATTGGGAAGAAACCTTTCCTTGTGAGGTGGGGAGGCCCTGGCACAGGGTGCCCAGAGCAGCTGTGGCTGCCCCTGGATTCAGGGAAGTGTCCAACGTCAGATTGGGAATGGTCCTTTTAGATGAACACGCTTCAAAACCGCCTTTCTCTGGATGTCCCTGCTCGGTGTTTGTCCGTCACAGCAGTGAATTCTGCCTGATCAGGTCCTTCTGTGATTTACCACACACCTCTCTCACTTCCTGAGCATTCTCTCTTTCAGGGTGATTCACTACAACCAGTCTGGAGTAGGGAATCTTTATCAAAGCACTCAAATTTCAGGAAAGTGGAGAGAATACTCCAACAATAACTGGTGATTGTAACACCAACAGCACCGGCTGCCTGGGGAAGTTTGCACCTGCCTTGAGAGAACTCCATTTCTGATCTGTAGATGTTTAATAGCGGTGAACATTAAGTTGATGTTAGAAAAGTTGTGGGGTCTGACGTTTTCTTTGGTGTTTACCATATTTATTTTCCTTCCAGGGGTTCTGTGAGGTTCCCGTGTGAGGCTGACCACCATCCAGCCCGGCTGGCTCCAGGATCCAACAAATAAAACCTGTGGAAAGATGCCGCAGTGCTGTCCAGCCCTTCCCACATCATCCCAGCTGCATCCAGCCCTGCTTCTGCTGCTCCTCAAGCAAGAAATCCAGTTTCTTTTCTTGCTGTAATTTCCATGGCCAGAGCTCGGATTTATCCCTGAGTGCCAGCAGAGAGGAAAAAGTTTCCAGTTTGTTGTTGCTGCTACAGGTCCATCATGACAAAGCCTTCTACGTCTTGCTGGGTGCATTTTTCCATTGGTGGCAGAGGGGCTGCTCCTCTCCCAAAAATCCTTCTCTGGGCTCAGACCAGCATCACCCTCCAGGCTGGGCTGCCACAGGAGCCTGTGCCTCGGTTCTGCTGAATTAACTGAGTCAGGCAGGCTGTGCTCAGGCAAAAATGATGTCAAAGGGGTAAAACAAAGACCATTGTGTTTGGCCTATCTTGCAAAAAATTATGTGCCGAGGAAGAATAGCACGGAAGTGGAGTAAGTACAAAACACACACTGGAGTGTCTCGTCGCTTCCCTGAGACAAAGGCAGACAAAATTAATCAGCAGTGATTTGTTGTGCCAGAAAACGCACGCTCCTGACTATCTCTGGCAGATTATTGCCAAGGAAATAGTTCCTCAATATCCCAGGCACATTCCTGACCTGTATATTATGAAGTTATTTCTGCTTTATGATTTGTAACCTGTAAAATGCCTGTGATCTTAATAAATGAGAGCTTGTTGCCTCCTGAAGTCCGCTGTATTTCATCTCCTGCTTGCCTCCTTTGGCAGTGTTGTTATTTAGGCTGAGTTAGCATTAGTATTCTCCCTGAGCATATCCACTTCCCCGAATCCGATCTCATCGCTGCGAGCGAGCACCCTTAGGACACGGTGACACCATCCATATGACATATGATCAGGGGTGGAAGCATAGCTGGAGGCTTTATGGAAAACACTGAGGATTTCCCAACCTGCCCTTTTATTTTTTTGGCCTTTTTTTTTTTCATTTTCCCATGAGGAAATATCGTGGACTTATTTAATTGTGTAATCGAGCCGACAGCCTGTGGTTGGTTCTTGTAACTTAAGAGTAAACCTGTAGAAAGGAAACTACACAGGGCTGTCTTATTGACAGTGTTCCTATAGTACAATTCAAATTGCCTGAGGTGCAGCCTGGCACAGTTTCTGAAAATAAAGATATTTTCCTCTGTCATTTGGAGGAAGTTTTCTTGCTGTTTACAGGAGTTTCAGGCATCAGGAAAATTCAGCGTGCTGCTCTCAGGGGTGTCCATCCATCCTGGGAGCAGCTCATGGAGCCACCCATGACCAGACACATGGGAAAATATTCAATATTCATAGAAAAAAAACCAACTATGAATGCTCTCCATGCCTCCCAATGCTTAAAACAGCACAAAAGGCTGCAAGCTGTCCTTGCTCTATCAATTAAATGACACCAAGAGAAAATAAAATGATACCAAAAGTAATTTAGAAACCAAACCTCACAGGGCCGAGCCTGACATTGACCCTTCACACCACCTAAATTATTGCATCCACTTTCTTCAGCCACTAAAATAGATTTCTGTATGTTTGAAATAAAAATAAGGGTGTGTTTGTATTATTAGGAGGAGTTTCCAGCATTAATGCCGGAGCACGGGGGTTGTGCTGATGGCGGCTTTGGGGTGGGACAGATGTGCAGAGGGCAGCCCTTACCCCAAAATTCCTAAACAACTCCAGCCTGCACAAGGTCTGAAAAAGCCAGACATCTTCTGAAGGCGTTTTACGAGTGCATATGGAGAAACTGCCGAAAATATAACTGTTAGTGAATAAAATGGAAATTAGTGCTGTTGTGTTCACCTGTAAGTTTTTCTTTAAAGCCAGTGATTGCATTTGAAACCTGCAATTCTCAACAAAAAGAGAAAAGTTCAGTGCTGATTGCTGGATATTTGGACCTCCCAGTGCAAACATTAACTGGCTGAGAGGCACTCTGGAATGTAATGAAGGAAACAATACTGGGAATGGAGCCAAACGCAGAAACACTGGCGCCTGCAACCTAGGGATTTGCCTCCTAGTAATAGGAGCTGAACAAGGCCCAGCACTTCTGTTAGGCTGGAAATGACATACTGTGATCCTTGACTTAGCCAAAGGGATTTTAAATGGAGGAAAGAGCTGGCAAGACAAAATCTCCTGCACTTTTCACAGTGTTTTCTAAAACAAGCAAAGGAAATCAGGAGAAAAGACTGTAGTCTATTACATTTGATCCAGTTAAGTCAAGAGTGGAAGCTTTTTAACTGCTGTTATTATTTTTTATACTTTCTCATCATGTCACACCACCCAGAAAGCACAGACATAAAGCAGAAACTTGAAACTGCTTTCATTCAAGAAGAAGGGCACCCCAACATTGCGTTATTGACAGGAGGGCTGCAAAAACTGACAGCTGCAGAAATTGTACAGTTGAAGTTCAATTCCCAGGAGCAGGAACAATATACTGATGGTATTAATTCCGTTTGGAATTGTTAAAATAAGAAAAGGTTATGGGCTGAGGAAGGGACCTGGTATATATTTTTTTTTCTTCTTCTTTTTTGCTTGTAACAAAGGCGAACCTTCCTTCTTCCCTGGTGTCCTTGGACTGTCATCTCCAACCTTTTGAAACTGTATCTGATTATCCATGTGGCAATTAATCATAATTAAGCAGGCTTGAGATTTGGAAAGGTACAAAGAAGGTGGCTATAGATCTGGCTTTTGTCCTGAGTAACCTCTTTTTTTTTTTTTCCCTCTTTTTTTGGCTGCTGAATCTTGTGTTTGGAGCCATGAGAGGGAGGACTGGAAAACTGTGAAGAAAAAAAAAAATGAGAGAGGCAGAAAAAACAGTGTGTGTGTTTTAACATCAGACCCCTGAGCATCCTGATTGCTCTTTCTTTCTCTTTTTGGACATCACAGTCCCTAGAAACTAAGTTCCAGCAAACTTGGAAGCAGTCCGTTTCCAAGAGGAAGCTAGGTAACAAATTACCTTTCTAATGCCAAGTGATTTGGATCCATTCTTACAAACCAGATTTTTTCAATTTATTACAGGAAAACATTCAATCATTATACGCTGGCACTCTGTCTGGGGCACATGGAATACCATTCTACCCACTCCGCCCACATCCAGTTTTTAAAGGCTTAGAAAGCCCAGAATGTCTTCTTATTAAATGTTTTATATATTTATAATTAAAATACTGGGCTGGCATTAGAATCATTTTAACAGATGTAACCTGACACAGGCTTTCTCTGCCCAGGGTCAGGCTGGGAAACAATGGCTTCTTTAACTCCCGTGTTCTGCTCAGGTTTCTGTTTGCACATGGGTCCAATTTGTCCCATTTATGATTAGGTTTAAGTAAGTTGATGTGCTATTTATTTAGGAGAATTGCCATTTCAGACTATTACGACATTCCCTACAATATACATTACAGTGTGGTCTATGCCTGCACTGTCCATTATTAGCTTATTATAGTCCCCAATATGGTCCCAATTCACCAAAACAACAACAACTGACTTGATTCAGGCATTAAGTGATTTACTGCAGCTCTTTAGGTTGGAATTAATGTACGCACTGCTCGCAAAAGCCAACACCCCCCTGCTTGCCCCCAACCCTGAAGGCTTACAAGGGCCGTGTGCTGGCATGTGAAAGAGACTTAAATGTCTGTGTAATTGGTTTAAACATCGAGCATCAGCAGTGGACAGGGAAAACCAACGGGGCCGGCTTGCAAAATGCCAGATCAAGGTGCTGCTGGAGGGTGGGAGAGTTGGGTTTACCTGTGGGAGACACTGGGAAGGTGTCACAAGCCAAGCCATCCCTTGGAGCTGAGAGCATGGGTTTATCTCTGCTCCCAGTAAAACACAATCCCCTCGCCTTGGACAGTGTGGCAGGAGTGGGGGTAATTCATAACGACTGGCCTCAAACATATGGCCGGGTCTCTGCGCTCCCCTTCCCCAGCACAGCCCCTGCCCGGCCTCGGAGGAGGTTTGCTCAATCCAAAGCCCTTTTCAGCAGCTCTTCAGCTCCCCCCAGCTGTGGAGATCCAGCCCCGTGCTCTGCCAAATTCCAAATCGCCTTCCCCATGCCCTGGGCATCATCCTGAGTCCCCCTTGGCCAACGCCACCAGCTTGGGTGGATGTTCCTGCACCACCAACTCCAAAATCCACTCGCTCTCAGTCTCAGAGAGTGGCTGTTTTTCCTGATCAGGGGTCAAACAAGGGATTTCAGCAGCTGGAATTCACATAATAATAAATTAATAACCGCAGCCCCGGCGCGTTCCAAAAGCTACAGTAAAAGAGCGGCGGAGCAGAAAGCAGCTCCATCACCTCCACCAGCTCTCCCTGGCACACATCCCGCTCCTGTCACTTGCAGTGAGGTCACTGGTCACTCTTCCTTCACCTGGGAACAGCCTGGATGTTCCCAGTCCCCTCTTGGAAGGTTTTATCCCAGGGCTCTGCTGGGCACAGAGAAGAGGAGGTGATGAAGAGGAGGTGATGCTCTTGCACCAGCGCTGGCTTGGTGGCCATTCCTTGAAGGAATTCCCATGGAGTGCATTATCCAGGTGGTAATCCCTGGATTTTGGAACTAGCAGGGTGACCACAAGTGTGGCTGGTGATGTCATGACCATGAGGAGCAGGTGATGGGGCAGCAGCAGGGGATGCTGCAGTGCTCCGGATGGAGCAACAGCTAAAGAAGCATGAAAAGCCTGAAAAACAAGGATTTGTTGCTGGTTTCCAGCTCTGGTACACACTCAGCTCAATGGGAAGCAGTGGGGCCAGGAAAGAGGGTGAATTCCTGCAAAGGGAGAAGAAAAAGAGGGAGGGAATATTGATGTGGAAGAGCTGAAGGTGCCCATCAGAGTGATGACCAAGACATTCCCTTCCAGGCCAGGGCTGGGGCTGGGGAAGGAGCTGAAATCTGAGCTGGCTGCTTGCACAGCCCAGAGCAGAGGCAGCAAGAAGCCCTAAGATGTGACACCATCGTGGGCAAGGAAATCCTGGAGATTCGGGGCTCTCTCCCAGCCCTCTCCACAGGCACCCAGCACGCACCCTGTGCTGCAGAGCCACCACCCTGCAGCTCTCCAGTCACCCAGTTAGTAAATCACAGATACACCGGGCTCAATTTACACTTACGTGTCGCCTGATCTGTCCTGAGAGTAACCTCTTAATAAATTAAGCGGAGCCCCAAAAGAGGTTAGAAAATGAAGTTAAATGCTTCACCATCTGGGACTCAGCCAGGGCGAGATTCAATATTTGGAGTGATGGAAAGGTAAAAAGCAATTGTTGTCATGTATTTACCACTTCTTTCTTTTTTCTCCCACAGAGATAACAAGATGATAGAATAACTTCACTCTTTTATTTTTTTATATCCTTTTTTTTGGGGTGAAAGAGCTTTAAGCTGAGCTTTACCCAGACATCTCCAGGAAAACATCACTAAATACCTTTAAAACTACAAGCCTGGAGTCTGTGAGTTTTTCTGCCTTTTGGAGGTGAGGCAGATTTCACAATTTGGGATTCCTGTCTGTCTCCTCCAGCGCTGCAGCATCCACTGAGCTGAGCTCCCACTTGCCTGCAGCCACATTGGTTTAGGACCCTTTCCAGGTCGTTTGGAAGTCAGGCTTGGAGCCTGCTCCAGTCAGAGAGCCACATAATGTAGAGCTATGAGAACTTGGGAAAACCTGCTTGGCAAAGCTGCTATTATTTCCCTTTGGTTTTAAAAGACAAAAAAAAAAAAAAAAAAAAAAAAAAAATTAAAAATTGAATGTTTTCCCTCTCCCCAAAAATCCCTAAATTGACTAAGCTCATGAGTTTGATTAAACCCACCAGGGAATTTTAAACAGAAGAGGGGAAAAATCCGACTCTTCAGCGCTACAGGATCTGATCCAGGCAGGGGGTGCAGGGTGCTGAGCCCCCCGGGCTCATGCCACAGCTCAGCCATGTAAACTGCTCCTGCTAGACATTTTTAAAGGATTTCTTTCTATATTTATATTTATATTTATATTTATATTTATATTTATATTTATATTTATA
This sequence comes from Ammospiza nelsoni, assembly GCF_027579445.1. Lineage (NCBI taxonomy): Eukaryota > Metazoa > Chordata > Aves > Passeriformes > Passerellidae > Ammospiza > Ammospiza nelsoni. The sequence goes on from NC_080640.1 coordinate 1,830,914, forward strand.
TTTATATTTATATTTATATTTATATTTATATTTATATTTTTATATGTATAGGTATATAGGTATATATGTATATATGTATATATGTATATATGTATATATGTATATATGTATATATGTATATATGTATATTTATAGAATTGTATACTTATAAAATTTTCATATTTATATTTATACATTTATAAATCTTAATATAAGAATATTTATATCTTTTATATATATTTCTATATTTTTATATATTTAATATGTATTATTTATATAGATAATTATATATAATTCTATAATATAAATTATATTATAGAATTAAGTTTTATTATTATATTATATTATTATATATTTTTATAAATATAATCTATTATATGTATATATTTATTTATATACATACATGCACAAACACACACACACATATATATACTCACATATATACAAACACACACACATATATATGTATGTATATATATATATATATATATATATATATATATATATATATATATATATATATATATATACATGCACACACACGTATATATATACACATTAGGTCAAAGATTAGGAAAATGCTCTTCCCACAGAGGAAGATCAGGCACTGAACAATGTCCCCAGGGCAGTCATCATGGCATAAACGCTGCCAGAGTCCAAGGAATGTTTGGAAAACACTCTCAGGCACATGGAGGTATTTTTGGAGTGATTCTGTGCAGAGCCAGGGGCTGCACTGGGTGATCCTTGTGGGTCCCTCCCAGCTCAAGATGTTCTGTGGTAACTTTGTGTGGATGGGGATCACACCTGAGCTAGAGTCAAATTCCAGCCTGTGCTCTGAGCAGTCTAGGAAGGTGTTTCTCCAAATCTGGAGCCACTGAAGGACTTCAGAAGCACCCCAGGGCTACCTGGCAGCAGCTGTGAGGATGTGCTTTGTGCCACAGTAATGGGTTGTCAGGTCCCCATCTCTTCACTTTGTTGTGGGCCTGTGATTTCAGACTTTGTTTTGTGAATTCACAGCATCATGGCCTGGAGGCTCCAGCAGAGAAATAAGAAATATGGTTAAAATTTAAAATTTTCTGTCAGTAAAAGGATTTTCCTGAATATTATGCTGTTGTCCAAGTGAAGGTTATTTGGGTTTGCAGGTGGAACCTCAGCAGTTGTTGCACTTCAGTTTCTTAACCAGGGGGAAGGAGAAGCCCCTTCTGGATCCCATCTCTGTTTGTGGGGGAGCTGCAAAGGAGGAGGAAATGAGAAATCAGTCTGTAATCCTGAAAATCCTTTTCACTTTGAACATCCAGACTGCCTCTCTTGTGGAGCTACCACTCTCTCTGACCATGGGCTGGGCTGTGCTGCTGATGTCACTTCAGAGGAAAGAAAAGGATGTGGTTTGGCTTTCTTTTTTTTCTCCATGAAATGTTCTTAATAGCTTATCTCTGTGGACTAAGTATCCAGGATAAATCTGCCTTTGGGGGATTTTATATCACTGTGCATCATCTATAGTTTTGCATATATCTCCTGGTATAAGGTGTATGATTGAAATTTCATCTCACAAATCAGTTTTCAAGACTATCAATACTGGAATTTTAGGTTTTACTAATTTTTGTCTTTTTGCTAATTTTAGGAGTTGTATTTATGTTTCATCTGTGATCTTTCTGAGCTCAAGGCTGGAAATGGTCACAACAAAGCACAAAAGTAATTTACATGGTTCCCCAGAGCGCCCATGGAAGAGGTTTTGAAGCACATTGCCCTGAGATGATGTGGATGTCCCATCCCTGGGAATATTAAAGGCCAGGCTGGATGGGGCTTGGGGCAGCTTGGGCTGGTGGAATTCATCCCTGCTGATGGGGTGGAATGAGATGAGATCCTCTCCTTAAAGATCCTTTCCAAGCCAAACCAGTCTGATTCTATAATTCTGTGCAACCTCATCCTGCCACCTGGAGCCAGACCAGGAGGTGGAACAGCTCCAGGTTTGTGGAGGTGATCAGAAACACTCAGCTGCTCCCAGCAAAGTGCGGCAGGATGGAGCTGGAAACAACCTGCAATGGAGCATCCCTGGAATACACGAAAATTGGCTGAGGCTCCAGCTCTGCCTGGAGCAGGGAAGATGGGCAATGCCAGCAGGAATGGCAGCCCAGGCATTCCCAGGGGGAGGCAAGTGAGCCTCCTCTTCCAAGCTCTGCTCATTGCTAAACCACAGCACCTCTCTCCTCTCGCATTTTTTTTTTTCATTTGCTTCATGTTTATTCTGGCCTTGAACAGCTTAAGCCTTGCTCCAGGCACAAAACCAAGTGACTTCCCTCTTGTTCTTCTTACCTGGCCTGGGATACAGACACCAAGTCCTTAAGGAAAATACACCACACTTTACATTGGCTCACTCAATACTAAAGAAAAAACCCACAGAAGACCCCCTTCCTACACAGCCAAGTTTTACAGCCCAGGAGCAAACGTTCCCCTCCCCATCCCTAGGGATGTGGAGGGATTTCATTTATTGTAGCAGACAATTCATTAACTGTCAGAATAGGGGGAATGGAGGGATTTGGTTAGAGGAACCTGGGGGATAAAACCACAGGTAAGTCCTGTTGGTGCTTCTCAAAATACCCGGAGCTGCAGAGAGCCACTGAACAATTCCGAGGAATCGTTTCCCAAGGCGACCACTCACCGATCGTTTGGACACATTCAGAAAATAATTCACTTAACAGCACTATTTCAGGGACTTTTTTGGAACCAAGGTCAGCCTTTCCTTTGATTTCAGCTTGTCTGGATCAGGACCTCCAGCACAGCAGCCCTTGGATCTGTGTGAGCCCAGGTTCTCCTCACACGACCCCACCACACCCCAGCTGCAGCCCAGCGCCCGTGGGGAGCTCGCTTGGCTCCTGGCTTTGGTGAAACTCAAATATCCTCTTGGCTTTGCTCTGCACACTTGGATTTCGTGCAGCCCAGCCCTTCCCTCCCAGACCTGAGAGGAATCTGCAAGAAGAAATGGGATGTCAGGAAGAGAAACTCTCGTGTGCTGAGGGTTGGCTTTTCCACGGCAGGCGCGGGCCTGGGAGCTGCCCGCTGCTCCTGCGAGCTTCCCCGAGCAAATGTCAGCTCCCTGCTCCATCAGGCCTTTACCTTTATAGCTTCAAGGAAATGACAGCTCCGAGCTGTTGCTTTGCAGGAGGGAATAGTGCAGGTCACATCCTCGGCTAATGCAAAATGGCATAATGAAATGCTGATTGATACCCGCCAGTAGCCTGGCTCGCTTGTTAGCTACGCAAATGCAGGTAAAAATCCTTGTTAATCTCAAATTTCAAAGCCTTGGTGGCCCTTGATTCGTGGAGGGAAGGTGCATCCACAGTGTGCAGCTACAGGTGGCCTCTGTCCTTCAACAGGGAAGCTTTGAAGAGATTTAACTACTGACAGCAAGTGCCAACTCCATCCTGACAAATGAAAGGGAAACCGGGGAGGTTGTGCTCAGAAAACCAAAGGAAGGATACCCCAGCAGTGCCTGGCTGTGTGGCTGCGCAAGCCTCGAGCTGGAGCTTATGTATTTCCAGATTTCCTCAGGTTGGCTGAGTTTCTTTAAGAAGGAGCACTTGCAGGTGTCCCGTGGGAGGCAGCCTCCCCTTCTCCGGGCAGGATGTGAGCACAGCTCCCCGGCACCAAGGAGTGACCACCTTTGAAGCCCAGTCGAATTCCCGTTTAAACAGGAATCTGGGAGCTCCTCTGAAGAATAAACACAAGCTTAGGAAGGAGAACCAGCGCTGCTCCATTACCAACACTTTTGCCTCGTGTTCCTTTTTTTTTTCCATGGGAAATATCAGCGTTTTGTGGTCAAGCTCATTATTTGCTCTGTACAAGAGCTGGGTGTTTCGAGCCAGGGAATGAGCTCTGCTCCTCACTCAAGTCATCAAAAGGCCGAATATTCCTACTGATATTTAATACATTTCATCTCCATCTTTTAATGCACACATTGAAGTATACTGTGTCTTTAAAAAAATCCCTCAGCTTTGCCTGGTAATTTAGCTCCCCCCACGCAGTCTCATTTACTGTTATCTATTTTTATTCTCACTGGGGATTAGGTAAGCAACTCGCAGTATTTCCAGCTGTCCTTTTAGCATCACTATTTGAAAACTGTGTAGACCACAAAGAACATAATTACAAAAACAAATTGCTGGTACAACTGCTCTGCTAATAAGTAGGGACCTGTTGTAAGTCTGAAACTTAGAAAGACCATTTCAGACTTCTGTTTTCATTAAACTGTGGTTGCTGAGAGCAGATATAATTGCATTTCTTTTCTTTTTAAAGGCTCTGGGTTACCTGGAGTAATTTGTATATTACATTTTTTTTTCCCTCTGGAAGTCCAAATCAGTTCTCTCAATGGAAAACATTACATAGGAGGGGTCATTCCACAAGTGGTTTGCATTAGTGCAAGAATTGCACTCGTGTACTAAGATGTTTAAGCGCCTACAAAGTTGTCGCCAACCATCTGCACTGCTGGTAGCACTAAATCAGCCAGGCCCGTATGCAAAGCCGGAGTAATTTATCTGTCAGGCAGTATTTCATTTAAAACATATCCCTGTAAAATATGAAATACTTAGAGGCACCCACTTTCCTCTTTGAATGTGACGTTTTCCATTACTGCAGGGGCAAAATTGTCTTTTTAATGGAGCAAGGAAAGCTTTGTGTGCTGGGGCTCTGGCATTAGGAAAGGGGTTTCAGTTTGCATTATGTTAATGGGCAGTTATCAGTGCAGGGAAAATGAGGGCTGTTGTAGGAGTGTGTGTTTGGGGCTGCTGCCTCTGCTCTGCTCGGGGCTGGGATGCTGCTGGACCAGGTGGGATTTTCTCCTGTGATTCCCTGTGATCCAAACCCAAACACAGAGAAGCCAAGGTGCTGCCTCATAGCCCTGCAGAGAAAGCCAGGTGAGCTTCAGGAGGCTTGAGCTTAATCTTTGACTCAGATTTATGTGAGGAACCCTCTAAATCTGGAAATACCCAGCACTGTTTTGCCATTCCCCAGGATCTGTGGGACTTACACTCCATGCAGGATCCAGCACCAACCTGTTTATTTTTACAGTTTGTGCTCCAAATTGTTTATGCAGAAAATCTGAGTGGGGGGTGGGTGGGTGGATGGAGAAATAATCCCATTTTGTCCTATTCTTCCCTTTCTGCAAGGTACAGTGTTAATAAAACATTTTCAATAAACAAACTAACCAGCCCTAAGTTGCTGCTTTTAATATAAGACACAAAGTCTCGGTATGATTTTTCCAGATTCTGCACCTGATTAATGCCATACCACTTTGGCTGAATTTATGTTCAGGGAAAGTGCAGGGTGTATTTCCTTTGCAAACAGAAACAATATGTGCAGGCTCCTTCCCTTACCTGCACCAGATGCGCAGGAGAGAAGGAGCAGGAAAACCTTGGCTGGAGTGAAGGCAGAGTACCCAAAATCTGTGGATGGGGGATTTATTTAGGTTTATTTTATTTAGGTTTATTTATTTGAGTTTTGCCACCCCACAAGCAAAAGTTGTGGTCTGCACGCTGCTGGGAGTGAAGCACTCAGACTGAAGGTGTGTCACCAAGAAAAGTTAATTCCAGAAATATGAAAATATGAACAAATAATTCAAATAGCTGGAGAAATGGGATATCTGTTCACAGCAAAGGAAACTGAAGTCATCAACCCCTATAATTTTATATATCTAATAATTTCTGATTGCACCAGAAGGCAGAGTTATTCAGGATTGAATATTTAAAGACAGGTGTTGTTACAACCAGGATATTGATAATTTCACAATAATACTCTTAGCAGTGATAAAACAACATTCACCTCTGCTCCGTGTCTGATAACGTAATTATACATAAATTATCATATTCAATGCATTGAAAGTGAAAACTGAGGTCTTGTCACAGTGACAGAAAAATCTCTTTTAGGATTTGAAGCCAGGACAGGACCCAGAATTTCAAAAATTATCTAAATGGTTTTTTAAAAGAAATTAAACCAATCCAATCTTTGCGTTTAAGAGGCTCAAATGCATGAAAAGCAAAGCTGGCTGGAATGAAGAATTCCTCATTTTAATAGATGTGGGTTTCTCCTAAAAAACCCAGCTCCCATCTTCAGCTTTGAAGCCCATTTTGCAGCTGTGAATAAAAATGATGGATTTGGTAATTTAGGTATGGCCAGAATCAGGAATGGTTAAGGTTGGAAGGGAATTCTGGAGATGCTCCGACCCAATCCCCAGAAGAAATGGAGGAAACCTGCACCTGATCATGACACGGAGCTGATCATATCCCAGAGCCATGGAATGGTTTGGGTGGGAAGGGATCCCAAATCCCACCCAGTGCCACCCCTGCCATGGCAGGGACACCTGCCACTGTCCCAGGTGCTCCAACCCCAGTGTCCAACCTGGCCTTGGGCACTGCCAACCAGAGAGCACCATCAGATAGGAGCATCTCACACCCAGCCGTGCCTCTGGAAAAGGATATTTCCAGAAAAGGATATTTCCAGTCTTTCTTTCCGGGTAATCATGGAAACAGCAGCGCATTTCTCAAAGCAGACCCTGGTGTAAAAATATTTGGGTTCATAAATTTGTTGCTCTGATGTTCCATTTCAAACCCCTGACTCAAAGCCTTTGTACCCTATTTTCCACTTCCACTAAAAAAAGGAGATTTCCAGGAAAAGTCTGGGCTGCAAGGGAGGCTAGACCCAAGTGCTCCCTTCCACTGCTGGCCTAACTTTTAAATCAGTTTTTAATTGCATGAAAAGCCGCCCTCATCCCTTTTGATTACATCCTTCTATCGCCCTCAGAACGGCAGCATCTGAACATCTTATTAATAAAAGCTATTTTGGAAAATAAAACTCCTTTGGAATATATGAGGATTAACACTATATATAGACCACGATGGCTTAAAAGAGATTGTTATGGTCTATTGTGCAAATACATATTTACTAGAGCTTTTGAAATACAGATCATGCAAATATGTATTCAGGGACTTTTAAAAATGCAGATTATTGACCTGACAGATCATAAAGGCTCCTTTGAAACCATTCTGGGTTACAGTATCATGTAAATACTTATTTAGGCAATTTTTTAAAATCTTTGCAAGTACAGTCAGTGAAAACCCTCATGGAAATAAATGTTTTCCTCACCTGACAGCCACGGTGAGTTTGAAAGTTAAATACCTGCCTCTCCTACATTTAGAAAATCCAAATCTATCGTATCTGAGGATGGCCAAGATGTATCCAAGATGGGGTATAATATGACCTGTCAGGGAGGTGCTGATCACCCCAGGGCTGCAGAATAATTCAGAATTTTTACAATCACCTGATGAGCAGCTCCTTGCCCTGGAATCACAGAATCCCAGGATGGTTTGGGTGGGAAGGGACCTCAAATCTCATCCAGTTCCTCCCCCTATGAAGGGCAGGGACACCTCCCACTATCCCAGGATGTACCAAGCCCCATCCACCCTGGGCTTGGACAATTCTCTGGGAAATTTCTAATACGGGACAATGATAAAATATTTTATAACAAAGAGAGAAAAATTAATATTCCTCTTTTACAGGCCATGTACAGCCAGTCAGGCAAGCACAACTTCCAGCAGCACAGGCTGGATTTCAGCTGGTCATTTTGGGAATAAAAATTGTATTTATTAGCAATTTCCTGAACCCATTGATACTCTCAGTTTTCCACAGATCCCTTATTATTCAATATTGCATCAATAATATAGTGGCACTGGTTAATTTGAATTCCTGTGCATGACTAAGAAAGCAAAAGCAGCTTTCTGGATGCCTGACCCTGCAGCACAGTGGTTGTTATGTTTTGTTATGTGTTACAACAACGCCGTCTTCCAAGAATTTGTGAATGTGTGTGAAACTGATTGTGCCAGGTGATTGGAATATTCCTGGAGCACAGACACTGCCTTGATGAATAGTGGTGTAAATGCTCCAGCAATTTTGCACATAAATGTGTCAGCTCTGGTCTACATAATGGAGAGAGGTCCTTTCATGGACTGGATAAAAGCGGGTTTATGAATCATGGAAAAACACGGGGAAAAAACATGTCCTGTGAATTTTCTTTGGAAAGTCCAGGGAAAAAAAAAAGAAACTAACAAAAAAAAAAAAAAAAAAAAAAAAAAAAAAAAAAAAAAAAAAAACCTTGGAACCTGGCCAGAGCATTTTAGTGCTCTTTTGTCATTCTGCTGGTTGAAGAGAGCTGTTCATGCTGATTAACAGGGGTGCACATTTGGGGTTTTTAAAGATACAACTACAAACAAAAGGTAGTAAATTTAATTTTCATTAGGGTAGAATTACTGTTCTCTTACTCGGGGCAGGAATACACATTAACAAAAACTCCTTGTTACTTTCTCTCTGCAGATCTGGCTTCTATTTGCCTCGGCTGGAGGAAGGTTTGACTGAACATTCACGATTCAACCAGGCACCATAAAATCTCCTGCAAGAAAATTTACTGTAGGTATAAAGTAAATCACATAAGGGCTGTGCACACTCATTTACCAAACACAGCCTCGTTCCATTGTACCAGCAACAGCTAAGGGGTGCACCTTGTGCACGCCCTGTTTTTAATGGTGTTTGCTGGAATTTGAAGGGTTTAAGACAGAGGAAGTGTCTTATGGTATTATAAACAGAGCCATGCAGGAAAAGCAAAATTTTCACGACTGGTTCTCAATATTAAAATGGTTTGGGGAGTTTTGAAGTCAATTTCTGTGATTTTTTTTTTCCCTCAGGTGATGCACAGGTATGGGAAGGATAAATATTCCTCATGGCAGAGCTGTGGTGGACTGAGAGCACGGGTTCAGTGCTGGCAAGAAGTCTGAATTCTCCTTCAGAAACAGCAGGGTGGAATCCCAGAATTGTTTAGGCTGGAAAAGACCTTCTCAGATCATCAAGTTCAACTGTTCCCCAGCAATGCCATCACTGCCCCATGTCCCCAAGTGCCACATCCACACAGGTTTTAAATCCCACCACAGATGGGGAGTCCACCAGTGCCCTGGGCAGCAGTGCCAGGCCTGGACCACCCTTTCAGTCAAGAAACTTTTCTTAATTTCCACCCTGAGCCTGCCCTGGCCCAGCCTGAGGCCTTTCCCTCTGCTCCTGTCCCTGTTCCCTGGAGCGGAGCCCAACCCTGTGCAGAGCCACAAGGTCCCCCCTGATCCCCCTTTGCTCCAGGCTGAGCCCCTTCCCAGCTCACCCAGCCCATCCTCATCACACTTGTGCTCCAGTCCATGATTCTAAAGAGAATTTTAGGAACAAAAGCACAAAAAGGCAGCAGGTATCGCATGTGCCATCTCTTGTTTGGGAATGGGAAGCAGAGCAAGGAAGAAGGGATCCTTTCAGCGGGGATGGACCCCACACATCCAAGCTCGTCCTGGAGCTTCAACAGGAGGCATAGAGAGGGGGAAAAACACAAATAAGCTAATTAGCCTAATCACAAGGCCATCCTCAGTCAGCATTTGCCAGGCAAATCCACCCCAGCAGGCAGAATTAGGGGATTTAGGGAAAACTGATCTTGCAGCAGGGCCATAAACAGAGGAGTGCACCTGAAGTAGCCGTGGGCCCTGGGGGGTGCTGGGGCAAGTGAGAACCTGGTTACTGCGAAGACAAGTGACTGTGAAATCCTGCTTTATTCTTCCTGCCATAAAGGAGTGTGAGTTCCTCCAGGCAGGGCTTGAGGGGGCAGGGACAGGACAGCACCTGGGCCCTGTGTCCCCACTGGGGACAGGCACTGTCCCACGGCCACAAATCCTTCTGGAGAGCTGCAGCAGGGGTTTCAGGAGCTGTGGAGGCCCTGGGTTTGTGCCTCTGTGAGCCGATGCCGTGTCTGACCCCGACACCCTGTTTTGCACTCAGCTCTCATTTCCAGCTTTGAAGCCCATTTTCAGCTGTGAGTAAAAATGATGAATTTGGTAATTGAAGTATGGTCAGAGTCAGGAATAGCTAAGGTTGGAAGAGATTTCTGGAGATGCTCCAACCCAACCCTCAGATGAAATGGAGGAAACCTGCACCTGATCATGACATGGAGCTGATCATATCCCAGAGCCATGGAATGGTTTGAGTGGGAAGGGACCTTAAATCCCATCCAGTGCCAATGGTATGATATCCCAACCAGGAACATCCAATGGAAATTCCTGGTTTTGGTGACAGGACATGGAGGAATGGTTTAAAGCAGAGGAATGTAGGGTTGGGTGGGATATTGGGAAGGAATTGTTCCCTGGGAGGGTGGGAAGGCCCTGGCACAGGGGTTTGGAACTGGATGAGTTTTAAGGTCCCTTCCAACCCAAAGCATTCCAGGATCATGTGCTTATAAGGAATAAAGTCAACCTGCACAGGAAGCTGCATTTGGACAGTGGGGAAATATTTTAAGGATACAGAGCTCTGCAAGAAATATCTCCATCAAACTCTTGATCTTCCTCTCCTTGCCTCATCTGCCTAGATGTTTATCCAAGGAGTGGATATTCAAATTTCATCAGAGAAAATTAAAAAAAATAAAATCTAGAAATACTGTTATCTTACAAAATTGTGGTTAAACCAACCCCATTCTTTATGGTCTTGATGCTCCCTCAGCTGAAATAAGTGATTTCCTTTCCATTAAAGTTAATGCTATGAATCAAACCTTACCTGAAATATAAAAGTTCCTGGGTTTGATGCAAAGATGTTTCTTCAAGAGGCCAGATATAGAATTTCATATATCTCTGGTTACCTTCACTTTTATCCATTGATTACAGGTATTTTTTAGATTAATAAGGAATAAACAAAAGTCTCTGAAAGCATTACCCAAGCACCAGGAAAATAGAAATTCACAATTTTAATTTATCCAGCACAGCTTCTGAAAAACTCCTCCTCCCAACTTGTGCCTCAAACATGTCCACTTTTCTTCCACATCTGATCTCAAATAACCTTGGAGGTTTCACACAATGCAGAGGAACCCCAGAAAATAATAAAGGTATTTGGTGAAATACTGCTTAGTCTCTGGGATAAACCTGGAGCACTGACTTGTATAGCTAGAGGCTTATTTTTAGATCCTCCAGAGAATTTGTGTGAAAAAGGTGAGAGAGAGAAAGAGAGAGGAAGAACAGTTTAAATCATCATAACTTCATAAACCAGAATTTTGGGTAAGATTATCTAATAAAACACAGATGCAAATATATTTACAATTAAAATGGCTTTATTGTGATTTTAAAGCCTCTACATAAAAACAAATCAACAAAAAAGTGTTTGTTTTGCATTAGCTCCTCCAAGAGGCCAGAACTGTCAAAAATATATTTAAAAAGTTAATGAATGTGCCTACTTCAATAAATTATTGGAATGGTCAGTCCAAACCCAGACCCTTTTACCCTGGGGGAATGGGATGGCTCCTTTGGAGAGGGTTTGGGAGGGAGCCTGGCCATGGGGACCTCAACCAAACCTGAGCTCAGGGGCCAGCCCTCCCCCTGCGAGAAGGGAAGGAGAAGGAACAAAGTGCCCATCAGGGGCTGGCACCACAGGCCAGGGCTGAAACCTGACCAGGGGATGGAGCAGAAGGGAAACAAGCTCAGGGCACTATTAAAATTTAATTTATTTCATCCTTTCCTTTCTTCTCCTAGTTTTCTTTTAGTCCTTTCCTTTCCTTTCCTTTCCTTTCCTTTCCTTTCCTTTCCTTTCCTTTCCTTTCCTTTCCTTTCCTTTCCTTTCCTTTCCTTTCCTTTCCTTTCCTTTCCTTTCCTTCTCCTTCTCCTTCTCCTTCTCCTTCTCCTTCTCCTTCTCCTTCTCCTTCTCCTTCTCCTTCTCCTTCTCCTTCTCTTCTCCCTTCCTTTCCTGAAGGGCCAGGAGGGAGCAGACTGGGTGGGAAAGGAAGTATATTTTACAGCACTTTCATTACTCAACTTGATGAGAGCTAATAAAAATTCTTAATTGAAAATAAGTACCTTAATGACAATATCATAATCAGGAGTTATATTTCCTATTTATTTCAATATAAAATACCTTCTTTCTGAATGAAATTATTCCGAGCAGTTTTCCTTATTGGCTCACACATTAGGAAGATAGTAAATACAGCTTTAAGTAGAATCACCTGTGCTTGGTTTTTCACTCCAACTTTTCCTTTCTGTTGCTAAAACCAATATTAGATACTTTCCTAATTGTTATTGAAACATATACGGGCCCTTTCCCATATCTTTATTTGGCTTTTCAGTGTGGAGTCAGCATTTAATCCAAGCATCTGTGACATGGTTAACACCCACAATCATTTCCTGTTATGCCTCACACTGACTAGAGTGGGCTGCTGTATATTTTCCAACGCCCACTCTGCTGTCTTTACAATCAGATTATGCCATTAGACATAGACAATGAATCACTGTAATTGTTCTAATATGGCCAAACTGCCAGCAAAGATTAACCCTTTCTGAGGATTCTGTAGTTAATTCTGTGTGGACCTGTGGTTACAAGGTGTTAAGAGGCTTTGGGGGGTTAAAACTGAGGAAAGGTTCGTTTTAGCTCACAAAATACCCTTTAAAGTGCTGGGTTTGGTTTCTGTAGAATGGCTGAGGAGTCCAAGCAAAGACAAAGAAGAAGAAATTAATAAAAATTAAAAATGAGGGGGAGCTTCCTCAGGAGGGGAAGCAGAGGAGCAGCTCTGGGAGGTTTAAATAATAAAGGGATGCCAGGACTGAGGGAATGGCTGAGCTGTGTCAGGGAGGTTTAGGGTGCATTTCAGGGAAAGGTTCATCCCCAGAGGGTGCTGGCACTGCCCAAGGAATGGGCATGGCCAGAGCTCAAGGAGTTTGGACAATACTCTCAGTGGGATTTTTGGGATGTCTGTGCAGGGCCAGGAGCTGGACTCAGCCCTTGTGGGTCCCTCCCAACTCCAGAATCCTCCATGATTCTGTGTGAATCAGTGTTTTTAATCAAAAGAATTCCTAGGGTGGAATTTTGAGGACGACAGCTCCAAGAAGAGAGAGGAGCGCTGGAGTGTTTGCGCATTTGGGGTTGGACAAAAAGCTCATTTTGTGCTTCTTGGAGGGTTTTCTTGAGGCTTTAAGGAAGGCACCAAGCCAAGCATCTGGTCCCCGTGTCCCACCCCAGTTAGGAGGCTGTTAAATGACTCTTAACACACACATTCCTGTCAGCACACCACAAAAATGATCCAAGGATACGTCCTCCCAACACCCCTTTGTTCCAACGCTCGCAGTAAATGGGCTCCTGATCAAAGTGAGGCGAGCACTAATTGGAAATCAAAAGTCCATTAGCATTGGAAATGCCATTTCTACAGCGGGCTGGAGAGTTTTTTTGCAAATAATTTGTTTAGGCCCCAAACTAACCATCATTAAATGAATGAAAGTCTCTATACGGACACCTTTTGACATTAATTTAGGCTGGTAATGTATCAGATTAGAGTTTAATATGAAATTCTGACTTGAGTAATTAAAATCTTATTACTTAAGTGGATATTCTCAGTTTAATGGGGATGCAGGGAATCAGTTTGCCCTGTTTTACCCTTAGTCAATAGTGAGGAGTGAACCCAAAGCAGGAGGAGAGGGATGAGATCAGGCACCAAGGATGTTGAGCCCTTCTCCCACCCAGTTTTCACTGCAGTTGAGGATACAGTCATCTTTAAAATGTTCATTTCTTCTATTCACAGAACAGGGTAAAAGCATCTTCTTGAATCTAATATGCAAATTTTAAGCAAATCTAGGACAAAAGAAGGGAAAAAACCACTTTTTAATATTTTTTAAAATTTTGTACTGAGAACTCTGCAAGACTACCAAGAGGGTGAAGAAAAAAACAACTCAAAATAACCAAGAGTAAAAAACTAATAATTAAATATAGGGAAAATAAACCTGACTGTCCCAAGCAGCGAAAATCTGGACAAAAATATACCGAAGAAAACATGAAATTCCAGTGCCATCTATGGGAAATATATGTATACATAGAATTAGGGGAGGCACTGATGCAGAAAACAGAATTATTTTAAAGCCAAGAGAAATCTTGGAAAAAAGTCATGGAGTAGTGTAAGTTTTAAGCATTGAGTTCAGGTAAAAATCCATGTGGATGTGACAAAGAAAGTGCAACTGAGTCACTCAACCCAGTTTTGGGCCACAACTGGTTAGCTGATGGGCAACACCTCTCTCCAGCTGGGACTTGCTGGTCTGAATCTCCAGCAAAGCCAAGTCCCAGTCCAGGACATTGAATTTCCACATGGGACACAGAAAGGTATCCATGTGTGCTCCTGCATGGGGTCTCCAGGCTTGCCCTCCCAAATTCCTTATATTACAATATAATAATACATTCCCGTTATATTACAATGGGAACGTGCATGAACAACATCTGAGTCAGGAGTGGGGAATCCAGCCTGCTGCATGTAATGTGCTTTAGGAACTTTTGGGATGAAAGTGCCTTATAAATGCCAGATAAAGCATCATTACTTTCACTTCAGCTTTTACAGCTTTGGCAAAAGCGTTCCTGTCAGGATGAAAGTTGGCCTGCTTCTCCTGGGTTTGGGAGGGAATCTTTTTTTCCCAAATCCGAGGAATCTGGTTTGGCTGAATTTCAGTTCATTTAATGCAAAAAGGTTGAAAACATTTGACACTGAGACCTTTTCCTGAACTCAGCTCAAATCAGCTTTGTCTCAAAATGCCAAATCTGGAGAGCTCTTGCTCAGCTCTTTTTTGGAAGATTTTCCAAAAGAAAAAAATCCTTCCCCTTCATTTCTCAATAACATATGTCCCACTTGCCATTCTCAATCTATTTTCTCAAATAATTCACTACTGTTGGTAGATACGGTATTTTTACACTTCAGACTGAACAACAGATATTGAAATCTGCTTAAATGATATTTGAAAAGCAGTTTGCAGAAAGGACACCCCATCATCCAGTGTCCCATCCAATCACAGGGAGCACTGGCACTGCACTTGATCCAAGACTGTGGAAATCAATGTCGGGACTTGTTTCAACAGCATTCAGCTGCTGGCACACGTGAAATGAAGCACAAGAGGTCCTGAATTTAGTGGATTTTTAACTCTTTTTTGGAGGAAGAAATAGTGACTGAGGAGCTGGGAAGGGGCTCAGGCCTTGGCAGGGCTGCCCAGGGCAGAGGTGGTGGAGTCCCCATCCCTGGAGGTGTTCAGGAATCACTGGCTGTGACACAGTGCTCTGATCTTGTTGACAAAGGTGGTTTTCAATCAAACTCTTACAATCTCAATGCTTCTATGATTTAACAAAAATTATATTTAGAAAGAAGGGAGAATTTTAAACAATATACAAATGTGTGTGTGTGTGTGCATGTGTTTATGCAAAAATAAAAATATACACAAACAAAACAACCAGAAGCATATTTGGAAAGCAATAAACTATTTACTGTTAGAGAACCACTATTCCCAGTACACCCAGCAGAGCTCACCAGGGAATTTTGAGGAGCAAACACGGCATTGTGAACATTTTTGCAGTGCTGAAGTGGAGCAGGAACAGCAAAAATTGTCATGGCAAATGCTGCTCCAAAGACCAGATTATCCTTGGAAAGGTGTTTGAATTGCCATGGGATGCTGGGAGGGCAGCCCAGAGCCACCATCCAGGCACAGGGCAGGAGGAGATGAACAGGGATGAAACAAGAGACCAGAGAGGAAGAGGAAGGAAGTTGGTGAACAAAACTTCAACCAATTGGGATGTTGAGGAGAGAACAAGAAACCTTGGACTTTCTGGCATGTATTCTGAAATTAAATATACTGCTGGCATTTCTAACTGGCTCTCACAAGGGCTTGGACATCTCAATTTTCTTGCTGAGATAGGAAAGCTGGCTCAGGAAAACAGGATGGACATGTTTTATTTTTTTTCCCCCCCTTGATTTTATGTTAAAGACATAGATTGACCGTGTAAGAATCACCTTAGTGAAGTTGTGAATGATTTACGACACGAGCAGCCCCGCAGAAGTGCGGGGAGCAGACGGGAAGTGCCGTGCTGGTTTTTGTTCTACACAGCTCAGCCAGAAAAATCCATTAAGTCCAGGCACTCAAAAAGGACAAAATCTCCTCGACACTTGTGTGTTTTTTCTCCTTTTACTGCTGTCCTCAGCAACAGGACCCTTTTTGCAATGTGTTAGACAATGTCTGTCCTTTCCTTCTCTTGGTTCACCTGCTGATGAGCCACATCCCCCACTAACACAAATTGATGTTTTTGGGAGTTTATGGTGCTCTTTAACACAGAAAATAGAAAGTTCCTCCCATCTCTCTGTAGGTAATTCTCAGTCCTTCTGAAGTAGCTGCTAAGCATCCTGGCTTTGCTGCTCTAACCAGTGCAGATTATGAGCAAACACAGAAAGGGCTCCAACAGCCAGAATTACAAAATCACTTGATTGAACTGACCATTCTAAAGGATTTCCACACTCCCCCAGCATTTTAAACACACACAATAATGGTAAAACATTTCACTGCCACATTTACATGTGCTTCTGGATGCACATTGGACCAGTGCTGAAATATTCCCAGTTTTCCTGTGAAGGTTCAGAGCTACCACAAGGAGTGTGGGTGTCTTCATTTCTCCAGGGTGCAATTGGCCTTGGCTGCTTGGGAGTGACTTTGCTGGAACGGGGACTGGTGGAATCTCATCCAGGAGCCTGTGGACCACAGAGAGCTGATCCACAGCATGTGCTGGTTGACAAGTCCCTGGCAGATCATCCCACATGTTTTGGAGACGGACCTGAGGAGCAACAGGATAAGAGGAAATGGTCTCAAGTTACAGCAGGGGAGGTTTAGATTGGATTTGGGGAAAATTTCTTCATGGAAAATGTTGTCCAGCCCTGGCACATCAGCCCCAAGCAGTGCTAGAGTCCCCATCCCTGGAGGGATTTAAAATCCATGTGGCACTTGGGGACATGGAACAGTGGTGGCCTTGGCAGTGCTGGGGAAAAGCAGGACTCAGTGATCTTAGAGGTTTTTTTCCAACCAAAATAATTCTGTGATTCTATGTTTTCATTTCGGTATTTGAAGAGAAGAGACAGTAAAAATGCTAAACTTCAGGATTTGAAATTTTAAATCAATCTACTGCTGTGCAAATAAAGCAAAGTGACAACCAGAACAGGTCAGCACAGGCAGGAGAGCTGTCTCTGCTGGGCTGCTTGGAGTCCACAGCCCCTTGAGTGGGGTGAGTGAGAAGGAAAGGAAACACAGAGATGAGTAGGATGGGGGCTGAGGTGGAGCAGGGCATGGCCAGGGGCCCACAAACCATCCATACTCCAAAATGACCTTTCCCTTCCTCTTCCTAACTCCTCTGATACCTCATCCTACCAGATACAGGGGTAGGACAAAGGGAAGCCTGTGCTGCCTGATCACCTGCTGAGGAGGGCTCTGAGGAAGAGCAAGAGCATTTTGTCTTTGTGAAAACACAAAGTCAGAATGTGCACAAACCACTTCCCAGCAAGGGAAGACACGTTAGAATTAAAATTAGGAATTAAAATTTAGAGGGAAATGAAATAAAGAAAAGCTTTCAAACACTAAAGAAAAGAGTTTTTATATTCTATCTACCCATGTTTTCTGATGAGTGCCTGCATTGCGTCTTTTGGGAGAGGAGGGGTATTTTCTTAGATTCCTGAAAAAAAAATATCTATTTTATAATTAATAAAATAAAATGAAAAGGTCAATCATGACAAACAAGACATGCCTGTGATTTTCAAATCTGCTGAGTTTTAAGTGTCTTTTCTGGTGTATAGCTGGCATTAAGGGAATATTTTTTTTACCTTTTTCTTCAGAGCTGAGTTGCAGAGGTCATGGCAAACCAGAGCTAGGGCTATTCAAAATTATGTTCATGCTTATAAACTATCCTGACTGCTACAGGCTTTGCTATTTTCTTTAGAGACAAAACATACCCTCACACTCACTCATCAGTAGGTAGTGGAGCAATTTCAGGGGCCTGAGCTTTGTTTTTCTTTTAATTTTATTTGAAACTCTTCCAAATCCTGGAAGGGTTTCAAATCTGAGAGGGGTCTTACCCAAGGACCCATTTTTAAAGCAAATCATACAGTGCAGGGTTCCCTTTCCTGGATGTTATGCAAATGTCAAGCTCAGCCATCAATGCAGTGGGACAGGTTTTTGCCACTGTCTCTGCAGTGGGTTTCCATTTAAAACCTTCACTGTCACCCACCTGTCCCCTGCTCCCAAACCCAGCTCTGTCCTCCTGCTCCTCCCTGGGAACACCTGGGTAGTCCAGAGGTAACAACACTTTGATGCTCTCCTTTGGCATAGCACTAAAAAATAATACCTTTTCAAAGGAAAATAATGGGGAGAGAAATGAGGGAGGAGAGAAGCTCATGCACTACAGCAGCAATGGCAACACTCCCCAGGAATTTTCACAGTACAGTTAACTGCAATTTTTGCTCCATCTAAAAATATTGATTGTTGGATTCTATAATAAATATTAGAGGTTGATGAGTAAAACTGAATGTCTTCTAAGACTGGTATAGATTGTATTCTACCAGATACTGTGATATAGATTATGGAATGAATAATGACCATCCCATTCCACCTTAGCCATGGCAGGGACACCTCCCACTGTCCCAGGCTGCTCCAAGCCCCAGTGTCCAGCCTGGCCTTGGACACACCCAAGGGGGAAGCCACAGCTGCTCTGGGCACCAATCCTCACAGGGAATAATTTCTTCCTAATCTCTGATCGAAACCCACCCTCCTTCAGTCAAGGCCATTCCCCTTGTCCTTTCACTACATGAATTTATGAACTACATGCCATTACATTTTCCACCTAGATATAATATTATGTCCTAAAAGGGGCATAAATCATAATATTTTTAGGAGTCTCTTTCATGCTAATGTCCCGGTCTCTAAGCACTCACAGGACTTGTATCCCAAGGCTGCTGCCTTGTCCCCTGCTTACAAACCTGTGATGCACCACCAGTCCTTCATCTCCAGCAGGACATCTCAACCTCTTGAATTTTCAGGATGCGCTGAGCTTGGTTTTCCACCACAGTTCCAGGGATGGACAAACAGCTGTACAATATCCTCTAAAACCATGTCCAGGCTCTGCTTACAAGTGCTTTGGAGCACAGTGAAACACCAGACAGTTTTTCCTGCAGCACTATCATCCCATTTTACAACCCTTCACTCACTTGATGTACCAAATGTAACACTGGCAGAGAACAAGAGAAACACAATCATTTAATTCTGTCATCCTACACCACTGTCATCAAATGAGAGATTGGAAAGGAGGTCAATAGCAAAGGTACAATAGCTGCAGTGCTGAAATATTTTGGATTATTCCTCTATGATACTGTGTTGTTTTCCAAGAGGGAAGTGAGGGCAATGTGTGTGAGAAGACCATTAGAAAGGAAGAAAAAAACCATCAGGAAAGATCAATGCTTGACTGAGCTATTTTATTAAATTCCCCCTGGATTTAGTCCGAGACTTAAGGCATGATACGATCAGAGCAGATTGCCTTGGGTTATTCCACTCTGAAGTTGTCCATATATCTGACATTGGTCATGACATATTTAATTTGAACTGGAAGTTCAGATTTAATGGTTGAATTCAAGTGGAACGGGGAGCACAGAACCAAGTCGGGACTTACTGTCCATGACTATTGCTGCTCACCTCCCTCAGCAGGCGTCCGTGCTGTGCGGGGGACCTGGGAAGAGATCCCTGAACAGCCTTGGATGCAGGGTGGAAATCCCAGGAATGAGCAGCAGGACCCAGAGTGGCTTCCAAGGGTGAGCTCACCCTACCAGAACCTCTGCGTGATGCAGTTTGCAGGAATGAGGTGGAACTTTGGCTTCCACAGTGCCAAGAGGGAGTTTACTACTGAGTGTAATGGCGTTATCCTTGATGTGAAATCCCCAGGAAAAACAAAAGTGAGCAAAACAAAACAAAGGGAATATTTCCAGGCTGCCTGGTTCAACTGCTTTCTCATTCCCAGTGAAATTTTATTTGGATACAAGCAAATAATTTTGTCCATTGGTTACTGTACCAAACAGCTGTTGCTGTTCTATCCCAACTGGCTGGATTTAAGGGTATTTTAAATATTGTGCTGGGCAAGATTTAGCACATAAACACTGTTATCTACTGAAAAATGAGAATCAAGTTCTTATGAACACATTGCCCTGTGTCAAAATAGTGTCAGTAGAGCAGAACTGAAGGTATAATTAGGAGCAGAAACCTTGTCAGTAGCAGAATTTAGCCTTAGCAAGAGTATTTCTAGACTTACTTTCTCTCACCACACATTTTCCAGCCCCAGTTATGCTCAGCCTAATAGGCACTGGTAACATCTTGCACTGACCTCCCCACAGTGCAGGAGTCAGCAGTGCCAAGTCTTTTCCAATGCTTGGGAGGACCCTGCTGGCTCCTGCACTTATCTGGATTCAGTGGGGTTTGACCTCTCCATGAAATCATTATGGAAACAAATCCATGTGCATTCCCTCCACAGCCAGCAGCAAACACAATGAGGAACAAGGAAGTGAGTGAGCATTCAGAATGTATCAGTGCTCCTTGTCTGGAGGAGGTAAACCCAAACAGCTTTAATTTTGATTTCTGCACTGATTTTACAAAGCCAGCTTTTCTCAGCATCATTGTTTTGTCTTTTTTCTTCTAATTTGGTTGCTGTGACAAACACAAAGCCTTGGGTGGCTACAAGTGCGGGGTGAGGCACTGATATCTGTCCTTCAGGGGTTTTAATTTCACATATTGTCAGCTGTGTTGTGCTGTTTAAGGTGAGAGAAGGGAAGGGGACACATCTCTCCCTGGCTGTCCAGCCACAGACAGGGACAGGGACAGGAGGGAGAAGAAAATTCACATCTGGAGGTTTCACACTCCCACAGCACATTCCTTTGACAGCCTCTCCACCTTGCCATTGCTGCCTCCAACCCCTCCATGGAGATGGTGGCCCCACATCATTCCTGTGTTCTGAAAACCTGGGAATGCTCCCACCTGCCATGAATTCCTGATGCCAAAGACTTCTCAGGAGCACAGCCCTGAGCTCCAGGAGCTGTTCCTCACAGCCAACCCCTCACCACCCACCCCAGGGTGATGTGGGGGGCACAGGGCTGGCAGACCCAGCTCCCCCAGCACCCCAGCCCACCCACAGCCCCTGCACACATCACCCACAAGTGGCACTTAGACTTTTGGACAGCACCATTAATGTGAGAGGCACTTATAGAGATGGATCGGTATCCACCTGATGGCTGAGGTCATTTTCTCCTCCCATATGATTCATTGGGAGGGAATTAGGGAAAAATGGGAAAAGTATGCTGATGTAATGGTGCATTTTTCAGGAGCTCGTTCATTGTCTTCACCTTGAGCTTTCAGATGGGCTGAAGTTACGAGGCAAACAATAGGAAATCTTCCTTTAAAATCGTGCTAAGGAAGAAAAAAAATAAAAAATAAGAGAGCTCCTTTATAGCCTGCCTCAACTCTGACTTATCAAACGCAAGGTGTTTGTTAGATGCAACAGGTTCCTTGCTACGAAGCAGTGTTCTTACATTCCTCACACCCCCTGTAGGCTTTGAAATCAGTGTTCAAAGTGGACTTTCTGAATTCATGAAAACCCACAGGTCTATAATACATCCCTAATGGAAGTCAAACATGACACCCTAGAGATAAAACACAGTGGCCTTACCCTCTGTTCACAGTAGGTGTCTGTGTATAATAAATATTTTATTTTACTACAAAAACAAATAACTAAACATACCCCCTGTGTTTGTTCTGAACTCTACAGTAGCTTTTGTGAGTTTACTATATTTCAAAGCTGAGATAGGAAACCACAAAGTCACGTCAGTTATAATCCATGCTTGCACAAGGCAAGGCAGCTCTGATTCCAGCCCCACCAAGCTCCTGGGACCTGGATGGCTCTGGGCCTCCAGGAGGGGACCCATGAGGAGCCCAGATGTGGCGTGGAAAGCCCACCAGGCACAGCCCCAGCTGGCAAGGGATTCATAACACCAAAAACATCCTGTAGGTTTTGATGCTTTCAGTGGTAGGTGGTGGTTCTGCAGAATCTCAGCCAAACTGGAGTGTGTGCTGAGGGGTCTGGGGCGCTCTCATTCAAGAGGGGATGCCCAAATTACATGGATGAGCTGACATCTAAAGAGAAGCAGAGTGTCTTCTCTGAGCTCCCTCATCATGGCCATGCTCTTGGTTTTACTTGTGACTATCATACTTCTCCACTGTTTCTTAATTTCTTGGGATATTTGCTCTGAGAGAGGCAAGGGTACACTGAAATGATCCCCCCCTTTTCTTCTCCAGCTTCAGGAGCTCTTCAGTTGTGGGCCTACAATTATGGAGAACCTCATTATCTTCAAAAAAAGGTGGAAGAAGCCTGCTGGAAAGGTGAGCCATGATGAGGGCTGTCCCCCACCTCAGACCAGGCAGCACAGCCAGGGCTGGCAGCAGGATCTCCTCGCCTAACCCTGGTGGACACATGAGGTACAAAGCACACCTTCTGTGAGAAAATGGAATTATTGACTGAGCTGGGCTGGAAGGGACCTCAAAGATCATTTAATCCAACCCCCCAATACCTTCCAATAGGCCAGGTTGCTCCAGGGCCTGGTCCATTGGAAGGTGTTGGGCCAGGCCCAAGCCAGGCCTGTCCAACCCGGCCTTGGACACTTCCAGGATGGAGCATCTACCACCTCTCTAGGTATATTGTTCCAGTGTTTTGTGTTCTGCTGTTCTACCTCCTGAGGTGTCCACACTGCTCGTGTGGCTCTCTGGATACACTTTTATCCCATTTTTCCATCCACTTTTATCCCATTGCTGCAGGTGACAGACACAGGCAGGGGAAAGGCACCCTCCTGGTCCATCCCCACCTTGGATATCATCCCTCAGCTGAGCCTGGAGCATCCTGCACCACAGAACTCAAACACTTCCCCATCCTGTCCCCAGTGCTGATCAGAGAAATGTGCTGCCTCCATCGCCCATGGATCAGCTCAGGAGACATCACTCTTCCTTCAAGGGCAGTGTCGAACCACCCAACTTTTAAATAGGGATATATATGGAAAGGAAACGGAGAAATGTGCAGTAAATGTGCAGTTGCTGATGAATCACTGAGTTCTGACAGCTTTACACAGATATAACTGCACCCGGCCAATTTCTCAGCTGGTGTAAACTGGCATCCATCCATGGCCTGTAATGAAGGCAGCCCAATTTACACCAGCCAGCTGACCCATTTTTATTGATTTTCAATGATTTACATCAGGCTCAGGATGGAGTAATACATCGTGGAATCAGGCCCACGAAGTATGGGCCCTAACCTTACATTATCAGGGAATTCCAAATTAGGATTTCTTGGTCTATCGTTATTTCATGCTTTTACATCTATCAAAAATGAGCTTTTCTAAGTGCTGCACCGTGAGGGTGTCATTATCTAGACACAATAATAAGAGAGTCAGGCACCGTAAAAACCCTGAAACCTTGACTTGTGGATTTATACAAGACAGTTAATGTTATTTTAACATAGTATTTGGTATGTACTTTTATATGTTTCAGTGGCTTATATCATCATTCTTACTGCACTAAAACTTCCATGTCCTTTTTCTTAAATAATATCCTTGTGTAAATTTTTTGTAAGCTCTAGGTTTATTTTATGACCCATAAACTTTGACAATATATTAAAATCTTGGAGGAATTTAATATCAGGAGATTATCTTTAAAAAATCATTTCTCTGTGTTATAGAGACTTAGACACATTGAGTATGTTAAAAGGTTTAATAGCTGTTTATAAATTTTACTGCAACTGTCAATAACTTCATAATATATTAAACCAGTTAATAGGTCAACAGAAAATATTTATAACTTGCTATAAACTGTTTACCCAGGAAATAAACTTAATTTCTAATGATAATGAAACATAAAAGTCAATGAATATGAATTTTAATAATTTATCCTAATTTAAACACTGTTTTATCATTTGTTGTAAAACACTGAGCAGAGGTAACTGATTTTTCTAGCTCTGGGAAAAAAATCCCAGAAAGCATCATCAGTGACAGGAGTTTACATTGTACTGGAAGAAGATATTAGGAACACCGATCCAAAACAAGTCATATGGATAAGAAATTTAGGTAAGAAATATACACTTGGAAAGACTTGGTTAATTTTAGATAACACCTCCTCTTCCATATAACTTCTGCAAAGCTGAATTTTTGCCATTTGCAATGTTTTCACACCAAAATCCCATCTTTTATTCCAGTATAAGCCTAAGCCTGATCCTGCAGTATCCCACGTCACTCTTGGACTGCAAGAGGCACCACCCAAATGCTGGTGTTGGTCCATCTCTCCCAGGATGGAAAATCCAACCCCACCTTTCTATCCAGGGGCAAAATTAATTCCTATTGACACTGTGGATGTGGCCAAAAATATCAGGATGCACAAATAGCTGCAGATCCCCCAACTTCCCAGTTAGGAAACAGCTTTATTCCCATTTTGCTCCTAACCTGCATCACATCATTGACTATTTTAGCTGTTTTCCAGAGAGAAAAGGTCAAGTCTTCCCAAGATGCCATATGGATCCTGCTCATTCCTAAGCAGACTGTGCCTGGTCAGTCACCCCAGCTCTGAATTTCCTGTTCTTGCACCTCCATCCCATGGCCACAGCCGCAAGAAAGGACTGGCAGGACTCTCGCTGTGGTTTTCACACTACAAAGTTGATGAGCTGCACCCAATTAATTTTTTATATTTAATATTAGGCTTTATTAATCTAGTATTTTATTAATAGAATTTCTAAATATTTAATGCCAATTTTTATATGTAATACTAAGACTTATTAATCTCCTAAATTTTATTAATAGAATTTTTGTAACATTTTTTTCTTTTTTCTTTGCCTCCCCCTTTCAGACCATTGCTGTGTTCTTAAAACATTGTGACACTGGAGCAACAAAAAACCACATAACCCATCCTCTTGGACTGGGATGAGTGAGGACAGCTTTACCCTTCCCTCCTCATTCCCAGCCCAATGAGAGTGCTGTGGCCTTGTTTCCTCCCTGTGAATGCTGCCAGGGTGACTGCAGCCCTCCCTCCCCTCCTAACGAGCCCTAATTATACTTTATTTGTGCCTTGAGAGCAGCTCAATCAGCTCCCCTGTTAGGGAACTCTCTGGCTGCACGTTCCTGAGGCGCTGTGTGGATGCCATCCCACCTGCAATAGGGCTTTTTTTCAGCCCCCAAATTAGCACCACAGTCACATAGCAAATTGGAATATGCATGTGGCTTCACCACTGATATGGCGTTGCCTTCCCCTCTTCCTGACACTTTTGATGTTGCTCCCTTTCATCGTCGTCACCGTCCTGCTTCTGCAGCAGACTTCACAGCTAAGGCCTTGTGCAGGGCATAATTAGAAGCTGCAGGACCAAGGCATGAAGGTTGGGCTCTTGTTTTTCAGCTCAGGGAAGGGCAGCTGCTCCCTGGGCTGGCTGGGTGGGTGGGGACGGTGCCCACCCCATGGGCACACCCTGGGCTCCCTTGGCTGTGCCTTGGCTGGGCTGCACGGCCCCCAAGGGGCTCAACTCGGGCACCCTCTGCTCAGTGACCTGGGCTGAGGTGAGGGAAACACCCCAAAAGCATCTGACCTCTCCCTTCCCATGGTCTCACCTCTCCCATCCCAAATCGGGCTGGGGAAGGGAAGGGAAGGGAAGGGAAGGGAAGGGAAGGGAAGGGAAGGGAAGGGAAGGGAAGGGAAGGGAAGGGAAGGGAAGGGAAGGGAAGGGAAGGGAAGGGAAGGGAAGGGAAGGGAAGGGAAGGGAAGGGAAGGGAAGGGAAGGGAAGGGAAGGGAAGGGAAGGGAAGGGAAGGGAAGGGAAGGGAAAGGAAGGGCCAAGGGTACCCTTCCTTCCCTCTAACAAAAAAGGGAAGGAAGGGTACCCTTGCCACCTCCTAAGTATCATTACCTCACCTTTAAAAAGATATAACATTTCAGTGTAATAACCCCTTTTCCTTGCATTTCACCCCACATCCAGCATCCACCTGCCCCTTCCCATTTGGAAATTTTCTTCTAAATATCACAGTTTTGCTATAGTGCAGTAAAAACAGGGAGTTTTCAGTTTGCTGTTGCATAAGAGGCATCCAAATCTCCCAAAGAATAACCATTTATCTAGGAAAAGTGCTGAACAAACAGGATTTATTGCAATAGTGCAGTTGGCTGATCGCATCACGTTTGTTTTTCTGGAAAGGGATGGTATTTGGAAAATAAACTTCTTTTTGTAAGAAAACCTGTGTACCTATCCAACAAAAATATCCTGTTAGTGTGAAGGAAGGACACCAGCAGCCCTTCCCAGCTGTCAGACCCTTGGAGAGCAGACCTGGGGGTGAAGGCACTGGGAGCCAAGGAAGTTGGAGTAGCTTCCAGACTATTCATTCCCAAACTGAAGGGGGTGTGGACAGCTGTGGACAAGCCTCATGCTCACCATAACCTCTCTTTATTCCTGCACCATGATTTGAAAGAGACAGTTTGGGTTTGAACTGAAAGAGGAGAAATTTGGGGTATACAGCAGGAAGAAATCCTTCCCTGGGAGGGTGGGCTGGACACTGGGGCTTGGAGCACCTGGGAGAGTGGAAGGTGAGATTTAAGGTGAGATTTAAGGTCCCTTCTAACCCAAATCATTCAATGATTCCATGATTTGGGTGTCATTTCAATACCTGGCCAATGCTTTTTGGTGTTGCAGGATCCATAATCCCTTTACAGATCCTTGTATGTCATGCTGGCCTCACCCCTTGCTGCTTAATGGAAAATGTCCTTTTTCAGTGGTTTTAAGACAAAAAAAAAAGAGATGTTCCCACTATTATAAATGGTTATGGTAAAGCCTAAGGATAAAAAAAAAAAAAAAAAAAAAAAAAAAAAAAAAAAAAAAAAAGAGGAAGACACAGCTGTGTGTTTACTCAAAACACTTCAGGATAAAATAATAAAGTACTAAAAACAAAATGTACCTCATCCTTCTGCCACCCCACTGGGCACCACACCGAGGGGGTCTCTGGCACGAGAGCAATTTTCTTACAATACCTCACATTCCACAAAATTAGGCACTGTCTATGTGTTAAGGAGGGAGCATCAGATCAGTGCTGGCTTTGAATTCCCTTGCTTTTGTCAGCCTCATTATTACAGCTCGAATGTTATTAAAATGCTGCTCTTTGTCTGTTAATAATCATTTCACTTCTCTATCTCTGCCACATGAACTTTAGAACACTGTGAAATGGGTTTTGTAGTTGCATGTTTTTTTCAAGTTCATTGATCAAACATTTGTACATTTTAATGTTATAAATAATTGAAGAGCCTTCATTTTTCAGTGTTAAAATTAACTTTTCTGTTCTGCCTTTTAAAACTAGAACAAGGGGAAGTGTAATTTAAGCCATGAAAAGGCTGCAAAATACGTGAAACTCTCTGTAACCCTTTTCTGTGAGACTCTCCTCGTTTCACTTTGATTCTTGCCGAGACTGAAGTGTGTACAGCCAGCCCTTGACAGGCTCCTCCAGCAGGTTACTTGCTAGAGGAGTTCACCTATTTTCAGAGAAGTCTTTAAACATGGGATGGATACAAGGAGACTGTTTGAAGCCACCCAGCAGGTTTGGAAAAGCTGGGGGCAGGGAGGAGCTGGAGGAGGTGGGAGCAGCAGAGCCAGACAGGGATGTTCGGATGAAGGACAGCAGTTTGTGTCTCTGTGCACATTTTTCCTCCCTTCCTAAAGTGTGTGGTAAATAAGAATAAAACCTTTGGAATGAACGAGCCCAGGAATGCCCCAGGATGCAGAGAATAGGAAGAGGATAGCATAAGTTTGCTTCTGGGAAGGAGAGCAAGACTCAAACCTGCTCTGGCATCCTGTGAGGACAGTGAAAAGCAATTAGGTTTGACATAAAATTCCCATTCCTGGTGGTCCCAGACCTACTAGCTGCACCAAAAATTTAACCAAACAAGGTGGCAAGAAGGTTTGTTCCTGTTTCAGCCCTCAAAAGGGGCTGAAGAGCAGACAGAATAGTGTCCTGCTGTTAGCACAAGTCTGGGAAATGGCCAGCAAAATTAACAGTAATTGGGTTTGTGAAACAATTTGGTGATGTCTAGAGTGGGATCTTTCACTACAGATCTAAGGCTGACTCTAAATCCAGGCCAGACACAACCTCTCAACTCAACCAGAGCTAATCAGCAGTGCTGGTGCATGAACTGCTGGAACAAGTCAGTGTGGAGCAAGAGGAATATTTCCAATTTTTGGAAGAATATCACAAGCAGATGCTTATCCAACACGTATCAGAAGACACTCAACCTCCTTCATTGAGGGGCTGTGCTGGAAATTTTCCTGAGAGGGAGTTCCCATGGGGGATGACCGAGGATTCCTGACTCCAGCCAGGGTGGAGATACTGTGGGAAAGGCAGATCCCAAACTCAGGTTCAATCCATTTTGCCAGCCCCTGGAGTGCCTTCACACGGATTTGGGAGAGCACAACCTGCCCACCAGCGGATTTTATGCTGAACAAACACATACATGAGATAAGGCTCCCTGAAAGATATGAAGAAAACTATGAATCTTTACATTAAAAGGGGTAAACCATAAAGGCTGATGTTTCTCCACCCTTTTTGCTATGAATTTTATGAAAACTATGTTGAGTGAAAAGCAGGTTTACTAAAAACACTAAAGCCAGTGTGGATGGAGCAAACAACCCCAAGATGGCTCTGCCTGAATTAATTCCAAAGTGAGCATTCCCAGAGCTGCTGAGATGCCAGCAAAAGAAAGACCCCAGTCCTCAGTGCCAGTTTAAGAAAATGGGCAAAGCTTTCTGCAGCAAATCCAGTTTGGCCTAAGCTGTGCTCCCAGGCAAAAGCCAGCTCTGGCCACTCAGAGCAGCACTTTGTGCTATGGGCATTAAAATAAGAGCCAAAATGGCAGATTTAAACCCAGAAAATTGCAATAGTTGCCTACTTGTGCATCACACTCCAGAGAGCTGTAAATTGGAAGAACTGTAACAGGAAGTGAAAGAAAAGGGAAATCCAGAAAGTGAATACTTCGTTCCCTTGTTATCAACCGCAGCTTTGATCTCTCATATGCTTCTCCTTCACAAAACAATGGTTGAAGGAGTGAAGAGTGGGAAAAAAATCAGATGTATGTTGAACTGAGCTGAAATAATAGGTAGGGTGAGGTTCTGTTCTTGATATCCCACTGTTAGCTCCAGGAGAGCAGGAGCAAGGAAGACTTACCTCATCTCCTCAGCTGACAGAAAAGAAAAGAAACAGAAACAAGTAAGAAAAGAACACAGGGGAAAAAAGGCAACTTTCAGAGATTGTCACAGTTTGAGGGCTCACACGGCTCGTTCTTGCAAGATCTAACCCTCAGTGTGCTGTGGCATTCCTGTCATCCTCCCCAGCAGGGAGAATGCTCCTTTGGCAGAAGCTGGATCATCAACCCCTTGTCATGGGCAGGGGTTGCACATGGATCCTGAGCTCTGGGTCCCCATTCCTGAGCAGGCCTGGCATCCCTTTGGCTCTGCTGCCACTCTGCCCAAGTGCCAACACTCCATAGGGAACTTTTTGCAATTATTTCTTGGAGCTACTTAATGGAACTCCTGCCCCGTGGTGTGTTGTCGGCCCCTCCAACAGCCACAGCCCTCAGTATTAATCTTGGAATTCTCTGCATCTTCCAAGTTTTGGTCCACAGGAGGTTTTCCCCCTTTTTTCCCCCTGCAGCAAGGGCCTGACTGGTGGGGATGGATTAAGACAAGCACAAGCAACACTGCATGGTAAATTCTTTCTTTGCATGACAGCTGGTTTGAATGTGTTACAGGATTGAGGAAAACATTCGTTCCATATTCAAAGGGAGCCCCAGCTTTTCCAAAAGGCCTTGGCTCATCCACAAGGAGTTCAGCTGCTGATATTCACTTATTTAATTCTTTACCAAACATGCAGAATCTCTGACAACCATTTGTTTAAATTACTTACACAACTTGCCGTTTTAATCTTTTTTTCCTATTAATCTGTGACAAACCATGGAATTTAATATTTTTTACCATGACTAATGTATGAAATTTGTTAGCTTTGTCTGTAATTTACAGAGAGCCCTGAATAATTGAGCCTTTAAGTTTAAAGGCTTATATTTTGTTATTCTAGCTGTGATGGCTTGTAATGGTTTGAAGAACCTGAGGGGCTTTAGTGATACATGCCAATAAAAAAATACCAAAACTGATCTCAGCTCTCCTTGTTTTCCTCTGTTGGCCTCCAATTGTTATAGGGAGGGAGAAATGAAAGAAAATAAACAGGAGACAATATGGAGGGGGGGGGGGGAAGACCAAGGAATTAATGTATTTCAATGACTGCCCAAGAGTTTCCAGCACCTCTGCTGTTAAATCTCAGCCTACACATTCTTTACCCTTGTTTAACAGATTAATGCTTTGCACTGTCAGCCACAGCTATTTCAAAATAAAAATTATAATGAAAATGTAAGTAAATGGTCAATCTTTCTACAATCTGCAGACATCCCAGCCCTAGCACAGATATCTGCTATGAAGATCTTTGAATTCAGTAAAGCTAAACCAGCCTGAGGCCCTCAGGAGAGAAGGAACGAGGGGCAGGTTTGCCTTTACAAGATGCAGCCACATCACCCAGGTCATCCCTACACTCACAGTGGTGACGTGAGCAAATTGCCACCTGAAGCAGAAGAAACAGAGACCCAGAGGCCCCAAGCACTGGCCAGGTTTTGGGGCAGGACCCCACCTTTCCCCAGCACTCCAGCCCACACCTGCTCTGCCAGAAAGCTGCCAGGACCTGGACCCAGAATCCACTTGCTCGTGGACCCATAACGACCCAGTGATGGCTCAGAGGACAATCCCTGGAGGAACGTTCCCCAGTCCCCACATGGAATGATGAGACTGAGGAGCAGGAGCATCCTGGAGACCCTGAAACACAACAAGCACTGGTGAGACCTCTGTCTCTCATCTGGGGGCAAGAAAAGAGCACAAAGAAGCTGCTGCTGTGCATAAACACTGGAAAATAGGTCTTGGAGTGATGCAGAATGCCAAGTGATCTAATGGCACCTTAGCCTTAACCAGAGAGCACAGAAAGCCTTGGCACAAGGATGTTATATTTATATTCCTCAGGTCATGTTATTTCTTTTAAATATTAATCAGAAAAATTGGAAAGCTTTATTATAAAGATGACAAATGCTACTGTGCCTCGAGGAAAGGTTGTGCACAGGATGTGCAAACTCGTACTTATTTGATTCAACATGGTGACTGTGGGCTGCACTTTTAATGAGGGAAATAAAACATCCTCTTAATTGGCTATAAAAGGATGTGCACCACAGACTTACTGAAACATTAGGCTGCATAGTTAGGACCCACTTTGTAACAATGCCTCATATTTATTATTAATATTTTTATTGGTTGCAAAAATCTATGAGTTTATCTATAGGATAGAAACAAAAGTCCTTTTTTTGCTTTTCTAGAAAAGGAAAAAGAGAGAGAGAAAATAATTATATTTTACACAGGGTAAATTGAAAACATCAGCATACCCTACAAAGTAATAGCACTTTATCATGATTTATACATGGGAACACAACTGTTGCCAAAAAACATAGGTGACCTCTCCCTACCCTATATTAATAATTACAGTATGGAGATGGAAGCATGATATGTAGGAGACTCCTCTCTGCTACAAAAAGTAAGGGGGGAATTGTACAAAAAATATAAAAAAGAGGCGAATCTGACTAGGAAGTGTTGACAGGCGTCGCATCTCATGCAATGAAAAACACATTATTGGAATCTACCCAAAAGGCAGGTTTCATTCCAACTGCTCATGCTGTATATTTATTTATTTTTATTTTAAATTAAGGAAGAACACACGCTGAACACCCTTTCTGTTCAGGCTCTGGTGAGCACAGAGCCCCTCTCTGAACCCTGTGCACAAACCCCAGGAAGGGGCTGACAGAGCCAGAGCCAAACCCTTGGTGACAACGCCTGAATCCCAGGCAGAGGGGTTTGGGGTCACCTGAGGGGTTTTTGTGTTTCTTAACAGATTCCTCCACCCACCAGGTTAAGGCCATTTTCACTACATGAGTTTCAGTGTTATATTGAGGAGATTATTTATTAGAAAAACCACAGAGAATGATAACAGCATTTTTTATATACATATCATTTTTTTAAAAAGCATTTTTCCTGCCTTCACTCCAAAAAAGTTTAAACCCATCCTTTAAAGACCCATCTGAAGCACTCCTTCTGTGACAACCAAAAAGGGAGGGGATCCCACACAGGAGCCTCTCCAACCACTGCCAACACCGAGATGGCTGAGGCTGCTGCCAGCCCCCAGATACCAGCCCTGATGGGTAATGTAGCAAACAAAGCCAAAAGCACCCTCCACAACAGAGAGTGCAGAAGAAATTAAAAAAAAAAAAAAATCAGCAAAGGCTGCTTCAGTTTACAAATTCATGTTGAAACCTGTTAGTGATTGTGTTCTTAAGAGTTTTTATAAAGCTCTGTTACAGTCTTAAACTTGACATATGATGGAGCTTCCTGGATTAAATATCCCTGATACTTTTTTCCCCAGTAGACAAGGCAGGAAGAAATCTTCCTCCAAGCTCCACAGTCGATTTTCCAGATTTTCATATCCTCAGGCTTATGAAATGCAGATCCAGAAGGAACACACCACCACTCTGAGCTAACTCCTCTCTTTGTGCAGCTCCAGGCAGGGAACAGTGGGGCTGGACACAGCACAGGTGAGGAGCAGCACTAAATCCTGCACTGGGGAAGCTTGGCTGGAGCAGACACATTTTTTCTCCTGAATGCCATGTTTAAACTCTCCACCTTTAGGGCTGAAACCTCTGGAGGGACTGGACAGAAGAAACCTGACACCCACAGAAAATTAAGGTCTTGATTTTATATCAAACCTAATGGCAGACACCCAGCAGCATCTTTATATCAGGTAAGATAAAGCAGCAATGGGCTGCACTGATTTAAATCCCCCCCTTTTCTGTATTTTTCTTAGGTGAGTTTTGTTTCTCACTGAACCTTCCAGGCCCTGGAAAATGTAAAAGCAAGGCAGGAAGCATAGGTTTAAATTATGTCAGACAAGATCAGACAGTGCCTGGAGCAGACAGGCTCTCTTCAGGTCCTCGCTGTAATGCTGCTGGGGCAGCCTTCTGGGAGAGCTGCAGGAGCTGGGGAGCAGAGCTGCAAAACATGACTGGAAAATAACACAGCTGCCCGTGCTGGGCTTCACCACCCGCCCCTCTGCATGGCCTGGCAGGGTGTCCCACTGAAGCTTTTCCTGCTTATCCAAAACAGGCACTGGCACTCTGCTCTTGCAGCCTCGTGCAATGGCAGGACCACTGATGCTTGAAAAATAGCTGGGAGTGCTGTGGAAAACACAGGGAGAGGCTTCTGAACATGACCTCTGGCTTCCTCAGAAAACTGGAATTACCAGATCTTCATCATAACATGCAGATTCCAGAAATTCTGCAGGACGAGACACCTGAAATTAAGGAGAGCATTTTTGCACGCCCAGCCCTTGCAGCTGCTATTTTGATACCAGCTCATTGCTAAAACCAACACTCAAGTTCACTTTATCCTATTTCCAGCAATTATAGCTACTTCAAATAGGGAATTTTAATGCAAGAAGTAGAATAAATGTCATTCCTGGAACACGTACATTACTGTAATCTAATGTGAGTAAGAAGTCACTTGAGATGGAGAAACGCAACAGCCCCTTTAGGGCTAGAGCCACAGCAGAGGTAACAAAAGGGAAACCCTCGTTAATCCATTGG
This sequence comes from Ammospiza nelsoni, assembly GCF_027579445.1. Classification (NCBI taxonomy): domain Eukaryota; kingdom Metazoa; phylum Chordata; class Aves; order Passeriformes; family Passerellidae; genus Ammospiza; species Ammospiza nelsoni. Next base: position 1,864,569 of record NC_080640.1, read on the forward strand.
AAATATCATGTTAATAAATGAAAATGAGATAATGACTTTTGTGGCTAGCTGAATCTTGTCTAAAGCCTCTTATGAGCTTCATGTGTCTCAATTAGGGACTATGTTACAAGGTAAAAAAAAAAAATCAGCTGCAGGCTGAACACAATAAAAAACAAAGTTAAATAAGGAAATGTACTTGGGATTATTATTATTGCAACCCTCCTGCCTGACCTAGAAGTGTCTTATGGTACAGATCTACCCCTGAGCTCCCATTACAGCTTTTAATTGGAATTTCAGTAGCTGCTCCCACAATGTGAGGAGCAACAGAGGTTTGCTTTTCTCTTCCCCATCAAAGGACACAAGTCAAAGTCCATTTATGCTCCCTGATCCCACATCCCACCACCACACAGATAAACTCTTGTGTTCCAACACCAATGGCCAAGCCCCAGCTATCCTCACCCAGTGAAAACCAGCACAAACCAGGCTGGGAACCAGACTGGAGGAGAGGGATGGGCTTCCCACCAGGCAGGGAGAGCACAGACCCTCCCAAACTTCAGCATCTGGGTAGAGAAGGAGGAATCTGACCCCCAACAAACTGTTCCTTACAGATTTAATGTTTGCAGTCTGGGGTGCGGATATGTCACAAATGAAAAAGCTTCACAGTTTCAGCTTTTTGAAGTTTTGGTGGAAAAAGATGTTTGACTCAAACCCAGAGTTTCTCTGCTTCAGGAAATTAAGAACCACCTAAAGCATGCTGCATATGAACTTTTATTAGTCCATATCCTCCCAGACTGTTATCAGAGTTGTCCTTCTACAGCAAAGATATTTATTTCCACAAAACCTACTTTAAATCAAGATTTTCCAGTAAGCAATCAAAAAATTCTAAATCCTCATTATCTGGTAGCTAGCATTCAAAAATGAGAGATATATATGAAAAAACAATAAAATAAATGGACAGAAACTATTGTCTAGCAGTAGAAATGCTGTTCTCCCCATCCCTGGAGAGATTTAAAAGTCATGTGGAGGTGGCAGTTGGGGACATGGTTGGTGGTGGCCTTGGCACTGCTGGGGAATAGGAAGACTTGGTGGTCTTAAAGTCCTTATCCAGCACTAACAATTGTATGATTCAAAATACTCCACTCTTTCAACTCTCTTTTCTAAATATTCCTTCTCCAAAATAAAATTACATTATTTTTTGCCAATAATTTTGTCATTTCTCTTTTTGTGGGTTTTTTTTAGTGTTTTGTTTTTTTTTTTTTAAGTCACATCATGGTAAGTCTCCATGATTTCAGTTATTATAACTTCATTTGGTATTCATGGAAATAGCGGTGATTATAATGAATTCATTTGATATTCATGTGCATGTCACATGTCCTTTGGTGGCAGTGCCACTGTCACTCAGCTCTCATTAGGCTATGCTCTCGTGGTGATGTCCCTGCTCTGGTCTTGCACGTGTGCTGGGGACAGGGACAGCACAGACACACCACATTCCCACTTCTACTCGCTGTTTCTTACTTTAGGAAAAGCAATTTTAGCATGCTGTGATTCAATAAAAACCACAATTTCTCTCTCAGAATGGTTTTGGAGTTTGTAAACTGCTTTGTTTCCTTTCTGCTCCACAGCCCTGTGCAGTTCTGAAAACGTGCAAGAGTTGCTACAGAAAAAGAATTTACAACTTAACATATTGACTTTGTGCTCCTCGGCTCTCACTTTTCAGCCACCGTAATTCAGTGGGATAATTTGCCTCTGAAACTCTAAACTTGCCAGGATTTCAGAATAACTTTCCATCTGAAGGGCTATTTTTTGTGTGCCAGGCCTGTGACATTGATGTTGAGAAGAGCTCAGGTTTGGAGCAGACATCAAATTCCCTGTTCACCTTTATGAAGAAGCAACCAATTCCCCAATATTTTGCATATTTCTGCACAAGATTATAAACAGGGATGCTCCAAAGGTCCTGGAGGAGCGAGGGGCCCAGGTCACACTCAGTTGAGTGGGATTTATTTCCTTGAACCATTTTGGCCCCTCTCAAATCCTGCACTCTTTAACTGCGCCAGCGACCGACCGCGCGCTTCTCGAGGCGCGATGTCGTGGGAGCCATCACTGTGACTTAAAACACAAAACGAGCATGGCTAAGGTCAAAAGTTCTTCAAAAAGTATAATATATCCATCAGACACATCCCCAGAGGAGTCAGCTCTATTCACCTTAATCCTGAATCAACACTGCCTCTGTAAGTGCAGCCCACGCCTCGTCCTCTGGGGCCACTCCTGCGCTCAAATTTGGATGCGGGAGCCTTGGCGGATTTGGGCTGTGGACCACCAGGGAAAGAAACCTGGCCTTGCTTCTTGAGGGCTTGCAAAGCATCGTTAAGGCTTTATTTCCCACCAGCCTGTAACATCTCACAGGCACTGGACTCACCAGTGAGGCACTGGGAGCCTCTCCCAGGAGTTTCCCTTAAAGCCACTTGGCGCCTCGAGCTTGGCACATGGGATGGAGGAAAGGAGGAAGGAGCAGAGAAGGATTCTTGTATCTGTATGCAACTTAAATGTTCTCAAAAACCTGCTCTGCACACGAAACCATTGGTGTTAAATTTTCCTGGGACAGATGGACAGAGAGAGTTTTGCCTCCAAGTAAAGGCCTCTCTGTAAAAGTAAAAGTAAAAGTAAAAGTAAAGTAAAAGTAAAAGTAAAAGTAAAAGTAAAAGTAAAAGTAAAAGTAAAAGTAAAAGTAAAAGTAAAAGTAAAAGTAAAAGTAAAAGTAAAAGTTTTACCTCCAAAGCTTCAATTCTTAGAAGAAGCAAAACAAAACAGAACAAAAGCCCAAAAATCCAAGGAAAGCATGAGCAGCTCTTGTTTCTGTTCCTAATGAAAAGCTCTTGGTTGCGGCCAGGGCCACCTGGGGGTCACTCATCTATCATCAAAACATATGCCATCCCAAATCTCCTAGCTGGCACCACCAGTAATGTTGTTATTTCTGTGTGCAGGCACTAAAAGCTTTTTTGGGGCTTGTTTCCCCTCACAGAGGCAAATCACAGCGTGGGAAACAAGATCCACATGAATGATGGTCATTCTGACCATGGCTGCTCTTCCCTTCTGTACAAAGGGATCACGTGAAGACATTTGCAGGATTAAGCACGATTTTGGCTCACATTTGTCTTTTTGGTCATTTCTGCCGCACATCCTTCCACGGCACAGCACAGGGAGCATGTCCCTGCTCCTCACACACAGAACAAACGTGACTCAGCTTGGGCTGCCAGAGGAAGCACAGTGCAGCTCTCGTGAGTTGTTCCCACTCTTGGCATCAACACAGGTGGAGGCTGGAGCTGGGCTCCACAGGCAGATTATTGACCTATCAAGAAAATGTGCAAGCCAAGCTCAGAGATATTTAACTCAGGAATAAATCTGGTAATTTAGGGTTTAGCTGACAGCTCTGAACTGGGATTTGCAGACTGTGCTCAGGGAAGGCTGAAAAGGGACCACTACCCAAAGGGGCTCCAGGAGAGCTGGAGAGGGACTTTGGACAAGGGGCTGGAGTGATAGGACACAGGGAATGGCTTCCCACTGCCAGAAGGCAGGGAGGGATGACTGAAAAGGAGTTTTCCCAAACAAGGACCTCCATTCAAAACTATTTGTGGATAAATCATTCAAAAATTGGGATTTTTTTTTTCCCGCCCCAAACCTATTTATGGTTCTGTGGTAAAGTATCTGAGCTGCACAACAGGCTAAAAACCAATGAGTTTGACGGGTTTAAAATCAAAGATGAGATTTCTGTTTGCCTTTTGGTGTTTTCCCCAGCCCTGACACACAGGTGGGATAAAATTCTAGAAGTTGATGTTGTCTCAGCTGAAAGATTGAGACCAATTCCAGCTCAATCCAGGAAAACACGCAGATTCAGCATTCCTCCACCCAAACACATGCCCTCCTCGGGTTTTACCTTTAGCGTCTCCTCAAAACATTTAAAAATGCCTTAATTGACTGCTTGCTTATACTCTGCAAGCAAGATCAGGCCAAATATCAATACAGGGAGACATGCCTTGAAATAAGAGTGTTGCACATCTACGCCACAACATCCTTTTGTATTGCTCTGCTGCTCCCAGTAAGAGCACAGCAACAATTTGCATCGAACTCACAAGGCTTTGCTGCACCAGTCAATTCAGATCAATAGAAAAAGGCTTTTACAAAGAAAACAAGTGTTGCGTGGAAAATAGTTCAGGCAGCAGGAGTGTTTCACAGTCGGGGTTGGCAAATCAACAGACTTTTATCTGTAGTGAAAAAAGGGCCTGTCAGGTTTAAGCTGAGCACTGATTTCCAGCACGTCAGAGGCACACGGGGCTTGGGTAGGCAGGTCACAGCACCCTGGGCTGCAGGATGAGGCCCTGGCACAGCTCCTAACTGGGAAAAAAAAACCTGTACAGCAGCTCCAAGCACCTGATCCCAGTGCAGAGATTTGGGATGAAACCCTCATGACCAGCATAGGACTTTACGGGGAGACCCCAGCAGCCCCACGGTGAATTTGGCATTACCTTTGTAAACCAACTACCCCATCTGGTCTGGTGGTTATGGAATGATGCAGTAGGAAAAGGTTCAAAACTGACTCACTGCTTGAATGGTGAGCGTGAATTATGGACTGAAAGAGTTCTCACTTTTTTCTTGAATAGCAGCTATTAATGACTCATTCCTGAAGGCAGTGGCGGAAGATGCAGACAAATGAGAAGCAGGTTAAAGAAGAAATATGGGTTCATAGACACAACAGTTTCATGCTCTGGGAGGAGAATGGAGTTATTCCAGCTCCTATCAACTCCTGGTTTTGTTCCCTGTTAGGAACTTGAAGTAGCTGAAATAATAGTTCCTGTTTAGTTCAATTACACAACTGTCAAAATTAACAAAAAGCGGGGGGGGGAAATGACAGGGAATTATCAAAGCAGGCAGTCCTGAAAAGAAAGGAACTTAAGCATTCAGAAACTTGGATCTTGGCCCTACGAATAGAATTAGAGAATTCCAGACTGGAGTGGCTTGGAATGGACCTTAAAAAATCATCCAGTTCCACCCCCTGCCATTCCACTATCCCAGGATGCTCCAAGCCCTGTCCAGCCTAACCTTAAACAATTCCAGGAATGGGGAATCCACAACCTCTCTGTGCCAATAGGGTCAGCACACCACGCTAGACCCCTGTTTGCCCAAGATTTTATTTCCTACTTACAGTCAGATACTAATATATAATACTAAAATGCAGTATTTTGTACTAAACAGGACTAAAACCAGTATTTTAGGGCCATCACTCCTAATCAAACCCACCAAGAGCAGAAGTAGACACAAACTGAGCAAACCTACGCCTAGAATTTCAAATCTTAAAAAGCATTTTCTTGTTTCTCGTTGGGTGAGAGATTAATTTAAAGGTTCCAGCTGAGCCTTTTTTTAGCCCTGTTCATTTTCCAGCTGTTTGCAACAAGGAAAAAAACCAAACCACTCCAAACAAGCACAGTTTAGGAAAATGGATTTGACTAACACTAAGAAAAATGGGAGGGGTTTTATGCTCCTAGAATCTGATGGAAAAAGTGAATTTTTAGAGCAGAGAGGATGCTGTGGTGCTTGTCTGTTCTGGCTCACATCACATCACCAGTGTCACTGAGCATGAGGCAACAGTGGTATTGCTATTTTTGTGCATAAAGTTCAGTACACACTGGGTAAGAGAACACAAATGCAGCTCCCATTACTAAAAAAAACATGCACTGCCTCCATTTATTTCATCCTATTTCTCCTCGAATTAGTACACTACTACAGCTTTACAATTAGGCTACTTTGCAGGTCATGCACGCAGCAAAAGTATTTCTGGACCAGAACTAAAATTAGTAAGGTCTCTGCTGGGTGCTCCCTTGCAGGTCAGAGCACACAGACACACATCCCTTTGCTCATTGGCATTTCAGGACTGATGTACTTTTTGTTTTTATCTGTTTACACCAGCCTGGCAAACCCAGACCCTGGCACATCGTGCTTGCAGCAGTGTGACTTCATGCCATAGGAGAGTTCAGGAATCTTTAATATTTACAATTTTTATATTAAAATGTGGGTTTGGGTTTTTTTTTTGTATTGGTTCCCCCCTCCCCATTTTATTCTGTTTTCCTCCTGATACCACAAATTTGGGGGATTTTACTTACAGAGGAAGACAAATTTAAAAGATGGCCTCTGGGAGCGATGCAGGCTTAGCAGAGGTTGCATTTTAGAAGCCAAGAAAACGCCTTTAGGTATAGCTCTGCCTAATCCTTCTGTCATGTGAGCAGTTCATTTGCACACTGAAGGTGCCACCTGCCCTCTGAGCCACCACACACCTTTCCCTGCTTGTCTTGAAAGTAAAGATTAATTATTTGGCCTTTAACAGTGTAATTAGTGAGGAGATGGGTTATGTTAGCAAAGGACAGCGCTGATTCTGCCCCCCAGCTCCATTCTCCCTGATTTTCCAGCACACTCAGATGAAGGCAATGAAGGCAATGAAGGCTGATTCCTTTTCCACCCTGCTTGAATCAAACACATCCATATTCTTATTTCTGCTCCTTTTTTATTCTTTATACTTATTTCACCAACACACATCCTGGGAATCTGAGTAAATGGAGAGAGTTTATCTCTAGCTCATCTCCTCTCAAATTTCTCCTCAGCATCTTGAAATCTTCAAATCTGATCATCCTTTAAAGAGCTTTTTTTTCCCTCCCCAAGTGAGTACAGGTCCAGGTTTCCCAGGCTCTCTGCACGTAGCAAATTCACAGCTTCACTTCTGTCATTGCTGCTTCATTCCCTGCCCTTCCCAATCCCTGGGATGTCCTCTGGATGCCAGAGTGTCCCTGCCCTGGGCAGAGCAGCTACAGGAGATCCAGGTGAGCATTTTACAATATGCCAGGTTGAACTCTTCTATTTCCACAGCTCACACTTCTGTGGGTTTCACTTCTGCTTCGCATCAGTTCTACACCTGCTTCTCACCCAGAGGCCTGCCAAGCCTTTGTTTGGTGAATATTCCCACAATTTAGAGCTACAAATGTAAAAACCCCACAGTTTCTCTCAAGCAGAGCTGATGGGTTGTTTTCTTCCCGCCTTGCCCAGCCCTGTTCAGGACCTCTCTGCAGATTGATTCCATCACCTCCCCTTTATTCCCCTCGCTGGGTAACACCTTCACTCGGGGTGTTCCAGAGGAGGCCCAGAGCTGCAGTTTAACGCCCAGCATCACAGGATTAGGGCTGCAAAAGCCCTCCCAAACCACAGAGCCCAAGCCATGCCCCATCCCCACCCTGTCACCAGCCCAGTGTGGGATTAGGGCTTTTTTTTGACTTAGAGACGGGGTAACTGAGAGGTCTTTTAAAAATTTTTCTTTTGTTTTTAGTTTTAATTTTTATTTTATTTTTTTATGTGAAGGATGAGATAATATCAACATTGTAATTTACATTATTGCAATTAGAAGCTACTATTTTTAAAATTATAATATATTATAAGTGGTTTTTGGTTTATCAGTTCAGGAATCTTTAATATTTACAATTAATATTGTATATAATAAATATTATATGCAATTAACAATAATAAATATTATTTTGTTATACTATATTGTATATGTTATATATTGTATATAATAAATATTATATACAATATATAATGTTGTATATATATACAATATATATTGTATATATATTTTGTATATACATTGTAAAATTGTATACAATTTTACAATATATATATTGTATATACAAAATTGTATATACAATTTTACAATATATAACAATATATACAATGTCATATACATATTGTATATAACATATATATTGTTATATATTATTGTAAATAATAAATATTATATGCAATTAACAATAATAAATATTATTTTGTTATACTATATTGTATATTTATACAATATATAATATTGTATATATATACAATATATACTGTATATATATTTTGTATATACATTGTAAAATTGTATACAATTTTACAATATATAACAATATATACAATGTCATATACATATTGTATATAACATATATATTGTTATATATTATTGTAAATAATAAATATTATATACAATTAACAATAATAAATATTATTTTGTTAAACTATATTGTATATGTATATATATTGTAAATGTTTTAAAGCTAAGTATTTTAAATTATTTTTTGGGGCTCTTACTACAATGTTTTTTGTAAAATGCTATTTCTCTCTAGTATTTAGTCTTATTTGTAAAACTACTCTTTGAAACTTAGTTTTATTTCTTTCTTAATAATGCTTGTCTCATTTTATTGTATTTCTAAGTCAGCAGTTCTAATATCAAAGTTTGTATATAGATGTCTACCATGTGAATTTTTGGTGAATTTTTTGAGAATTTTTACAAATTTCTTTCCCACAGCCCAGAGAACCAAGTTCCACTCCTTGAACACCTCCAGGGATGGGGACTCCAAACCTCCCTGGGCAGCCCCTGCCCAAGTTTAACCCTTCCAGTGAAAAATCAGCTGGAGATTTCCCCTTCCTCCATTTACACCTCTCATCCCTCCCTCTAACACCGACATTACTCCAACCCACACCCGGATCCATGAGCAATCCTTTGAGATGAGTGCCCTGAGCCCAAAAGAGACAGAATAAACCCAACATTCCCACCCATGCCTGCTTTCCACATCATCTCCCTAAAAACCCCCCTGATTTGTCAGACAGGATTTCCCCTTTGTGAAGCCATGCTGACTGGTTTATTTCTCCAGATGTTTCGTGATCTCATCCTTTATTAATGTTTCTAGAGCTCAGCCTAGCACCAAGGTCAGATGTGCTGCTCTGTTACATCCTGGCTGCTTTTCCCAGTCCTTTTTTCCCTGCCCCCCTCCAAACTGGGGCTGTATTTACTTCTCTCTAGTCCCTTGGTGCCTTCCTTGTCTCAAAGGAGCCCGGATAAAAATCTCCATTTATTGAACCAGTAATCTCTTCAGTGATCTTGTTAAAGATTCCCCAGTACATAACTCCTACTGCCTTGGAGCTTCCAGGGATTTTTAACTTATACAAGATTTATTCCGGCACAAAATTATCATGTCCCAGAAACTTTGCTTCTATCCAACCCTGTGAACACTGAGGAGAAAGATGTGTTCAGGCAGAGGATTTCAAAGTGAGTTTGGGGATCTGGGTGCTCAGTTCCCACCCTAATTATTGGGACAGGGGCTTCCAAACTTTCTGCAGAATTCAGAAACTGAAACCTTAACACTAAACCTATCAGACCTGTATAGAACATACTACAACCTAATGAAATTGTATATAAGTGATACATGGCCTTCATTTTTTAAGCACATATTATCAGTAAATATTTAATTTTTTTTGCTGGCAATATTTATTTTCAGTCCAGATAGTTCAGTAATGTAGCCAGTGAAGGGATTTTTTTTGTTTAATTATTATTTTTTTAAGGCTGCTGGCATCTCTGGGCTCCATCTGGAAGGCCTCAGCATTGGTGAATATCCTGGATATTGAGGATGGGCAGCCAGAACCTCTCTCCTGTCTTTAGTTTGATTCCAGGCGCAGACGCTCAGCTCCTCTCTGTGTCCTCACACGCTCACACCCAGTGTCAGTTCTACAAAGTGTTTGTAGTTTACCAAAATCATCAAATACAAGCAAAGCACAGATAATAAGGAGCTTTTAATGCCAATTCCATCATTTTTGCAGCATTTCCACAGGGGAATTGGCTGACTGATCCCCCAAACCCCCTTCCTTCAGTGCTCATCTCTGTGTTAATAAATTTCACTCATTTCTGCACCACCCCCAGGAATATTTTCCGTGGTTTTCCAGCTGCTCTGCACTGACACTGCTGTCACTCAGCCATGCTTTGGGAGCTGAACTCCAGGGATTCAAAACCTTTGGTTTGGAGCTGAGAACTGGGAGGTGACAGAGGACACCACGTCCATCCCCACTTCTGCAGGACAACAAACCAGCCCTGCACCCTCAGACCCCGCTCTGGCACCTCACCCCAGCCAGGCACAGCTCCAGCAGCCATGTACTCCTCCAAACCAGAAGGAAGCTCCAGCAGATTTGCAAGAACCTTCAGCATCAATCTCTGCCTTCGGGCCCTGCTCCTTCTGGAGCTTTCTGCCATTCTTCCATGCAGGTTTTCCAGGCAATTGGAACAAGGTGGTTTGTGAGGTCCCTTCCAACCCAAACCAGTCTACGACCCTTGAATCCGGGTTTTACCTTATGAACTTTGGGACTCCACTCACCTCTGGTTATTTTCAGCTTGTGGCAAAACAAAAGAGAAAATATCTCAAGTCGTCATTTCAGTGGAGGTCTGAGTTGTTTGTTACAGGCTGTCTCCAATGGCACCAACTCCGAGTTTAGAGGCTGCAGGATATTAATATTAACAATGTAAATAACAGACAATTCTTCAGAGGGCAAAGGAACTTGTCTCCAATTTTCAAAGGATGTGCTTTACTTAACTAAGGCTAATTAGCAGTGATCTTCATGGAAGCAACAACAACAACAACAAAAAATTGCATTTGATTTTACATTTTTAAACAACTGCAAAAAATTTCCTATTTATCCAAAACAGACTTTTAGGATCATTATCAAGTTCTCAAGTGTGTACAAATTACTGTCCCCAAGATTATTTTCCTTATACAGGGTATTTAGAGATAATTTTTTCCTTGCAGCACTCTCTAACCATTGTAGGGAATTTCCTTCCCAGGAATGTATTTCTCCAGTCCTGGCTTGTAAATACCTACTTCTTCTTTTTCTACATATTTGTGCATCCATTGTAAGAAAACCTGATGTTTATATGCCATGCCCAAAATTTTCTGGAGCCAATTGGAAATAATCTCACTACAACCAGGACATTTATCAGCTTTGGGACAGTTTGTGAACAGAGGCTGGGGGCTGATTAAAAAGGCATTTCTGGAGAAGGTGTGACTTGAGAGCAGGGCAGTGAGCAGCACTGAGTGTCCTGGGCATGATGAATGCAGTTTTCCTGCTCAGGATTCCAGTTCATTCCTTTGCATGGGGCTGTTCTCAGAGCTAAACACCCTCCTGCAGGAGCCCCATCTGCTGCCAGAGCTGCAGTGCCATTTCTGCTCTTAGAGGGGTGGCTGAACCTTCCCAGACTCATTAAAACTCCTCTCCTTCACTTTATGTACCCCTTTGCTTCACCCAAGCGCAGGGAGAGGCTGATCTGGTGATGTTTTAAAAGACATTCCCAGGTTTATATCCCTCCTAGGCCAGGAGGTTCCTGCAGCTCTGGTTCCAGGGTTCACCCACAATCAAATCCATCTCATGTTTTATGTGCTTTGGAGAGATCCCTTCCTTCCTCGATGACTGGTTGCTGTAATTACACAAATTATCTGCTCCACTGTCACTTCCAGTCAAAGGTGTCATCTAAAATTAAAAATTCATGTAAAAACTAGAGATGTTACTCTTTTGAGCAGACAGTTCAGACCTGAGCTGGTTTCACAATGTTTGGTTTCACTTCCCACGTGCAGCGAGGAGCTGAGCAAAGGCACACGGAGCTGCCTGGCCCTCCAGCTCACAGTATTTCTTCTTAAACACCACTTTGTTGTTGAAACTCAGGCCTCAAATTCATTAGGATTTAATTTAAGTACTTTTTACTAAAATATTGAGGTGCTGCAGCCATTCCAAATCCTGCTGTGGCACCATGAACTTTCATGGGAACCTCTCTCTTCTCCATCCCCACCACCACAGAGGGATTTGGAGAAGGAATTCCCACCTGGAGGAGGGCAGGGAAGCTGCTCTTTGGGATTTGTGCCGCACAGATTTGGGGCTGAGCATCTCTTGAGGTGCAAACAGCCACTGCACTGGCTGAATCTGCCCTGATGACAGATCAGGAACGAGCCTGGGCTGGAGAGCAGCGCTCCTGGCTCCCCCTGCCCTTCCCAGCAGGGCTGAAGGCACTGGCACAGCTCAGCACTGAGCTCTGGTTCGGAACTCAGCGTGGAAAATATCCAGGGAAAAACACTCACCTGTAAAGCTCCGGGGGGAAACACAAAGAGAAAGAAGCAGAAAGCTTGAGCAATGACCCAACCCTGCTTCTCAGAGTCTGAAGAGAGTTTTTGGCTGCACAACTCCTGCTAGAGCTGGAAATGTGGACTGTATTTTTTGAAAAAAAAAAAGTTTTTTTATTATTATGTATTTATTATTACTATATTTATAGCATAATAATTATTATTATAATTATTATTTATTTTATTATTTATTTATTTATTGGTTTTTTTGAAAATACTCTGCCTTTCAATCCAGTAATACCTCTAAAGCAAGAACAATAACTTACACCATCTCAATTATTTGATGGCCACAAGTGCAATCCCACAGAAGTTGTTATTTGGCTCTTGCCATTTGTTTAAAGTTCAAGATGAGGAGGGAGGAGCTCTGACCATCTCCACCAGCCAATATTTATGGAGCAGACAAAGTTTGGTGTTAACTCCACGCTCTACAACTGCCCCAAAAAATCCATCAGAATGAAAATAATCTGCTTTTCATTTTGGAGGCAGACTTAACAATATGAACAGGGTTCTGAGCCTGGATGTGCCCATTGACCCATCCCCAGCGTGGGTGTTTTCATACCCAACCAGTCAATTGCCCAGAAAGGTTCAGAATGTATCATGATGGGAAGAACCACCAGATGTGACTCATTAAATATCATGTAGAAAGCTTGGAAATCAGGAAACCTTGTTTTACCAGACCAGGAGAGCATTTCAAGCTTAAATAAATGCTCTGCATCAGCTCTTCCCCCCAACCCTTTTTCTAAGCAAGATCGTCAGGAGAGAGAAGAAAATTAAAGGAAAGAGACATTCAGGAAAGTAAAAAATTTTAAGTAGCAATTAAAGAAGTGCTGAAATAATGACAGTTCTTCTTGAATGCAAAGGTTAGGATGCAGCTGAGCTGCTCAGGTGCTCTCTGTTGCTCCTGGAAGAGTTGAGCCTGGGGAAAAGCTGAGCTTTGGGAGCAGCTCCGAATCTTACAGCCCCACGTGTTCACTGCTGTTTCCATCTGACTCCTTGGGTGCAGTTTGGGGAGAGGCTGCAAGCAAAGCTTGGTCGAACAAGATGTGAGGTTTTGGCTGGTTTTCTACCCTGAGAAGTCATGGAAGATCCAATTCATCCAGGGAAAGAAATATCTATTTCTTCCTCCAGGCTTAAGTGGGGCAGGAACTCCCTGAATCTTTCCAATGTGAACTGCAGGAATAAATACTGGGTGTGTAGGAACAGAATATATAAAATGCATCATAATTTGGAAATTAAAAAAGCTCAAAACCCACAAAAATTTTTTTTAATCCTCTTGGCTACTCTTTATTTAGTTCAATTAAACTCAGCTGAGGAAGCTCTTGCAGGACTTCTGGCTGGAATGCACACCAAAAGAGCATGAGAGAAAATAAGAAACTGCTATTTAATGCATGACTTCTTTCACTTGGCATTGATCCCGAGTCTAAACTCTGAAATTTATGCTCAACACACTTTAACTCAAGTCCAGACCAGTTGTTGAACTGTTCATATTTGGTCCAGTTGTAACAACCTGCTTGTTCCTGCCCCACAGCCTAAACCTCCTTCAAATACAAGGGAGCTTAGAGAAAGAAAACAAAATTTTAAATCAGATTTGAATGGATTCACTTCATTTGGACAGCATTTTATCCTCAGCATTTTTTCCAGTCAGAACCTCCTGGGATTTTTTTGGTGATGCAACAAGAACTGGTAAAAGTAAGGGGCAGTGGTGAACTCTGAGTACTTGGAATATTGCACAGAGGGAAAACCCCATAAAACCACAGAGAAATGATAAAATAACTTTATCTTTGGCTGGATGAAGGAATCTGTGAGAGTAGAGAACGTGCAACACTGAAATTTTCTTCTTTTTTTTTTTAATTTTTAAGTATTTAGGACTGAAGTGTGTTTTCTGTAAGGCCACAGAGAAAAGCAAGAATTGTGTATATGAAGTTCTATTGAAAAGGAAAGTCTATTAAAAGAAAAATTTAATGTCTAATTTTAAAAGTTGCTTTTCCTGAAACAAACAGTTTAATTTGCTCAAAATCTGAAACACAGTTCATAACATAACTGAGGAATTCTACCATTAAATTTTGGCTGCAAACAGAGTGCACTGCCACCTAAAAAAAAAGACATCTGACAGATTAAACAATTCCTTTATCACTCCAGTGACACCAACCCAGCTTCATTCACCTGAGCACTGATTGTTTCATTTGCAGCATGAAAGAAAAACAAAAGTTTACAACTTTTTCCTTAATGTGCCTTCAGCTACTTTCTGAAAGCTCTTAATCACAGCAGAGCCTTGAGATCAGTACAAAAAGTGTTATTACCCCTGCAGAAGCACATCTCAGCCAAATGATGATGTAATTAATAGAAACCCAGCTGGCCTCTGACACGACTGATCTATTGAGATTGCCCAGATCTCACACACAGAGGGTTGGAGGACAGGACAGGAGTTCAGCCAGGACGTGTGAAAAGGTCACAGGCACTCACCTGGAAAGAGGATGTCAAGCAGACACCAAAAACCAGCAAAAAATCTCAATTCAGCAGCAGCAAATTTCCCTTACAAGACACAAAACCCTTCCCAGGACTGCCCTTCTCCTCCTGGGGTGCTGCTGACCAGTTCCCACCTGTGTTTTCCTTTCCCAGGGAGAGCCAGAGGATTTCCCAGGGCCAAAACTGCTCCCACACTCAGCCCTGACCAAACCTCGTCCCCCTCCTTGGAGGGAGAGAAAGGGGCTGGAGTGCTTCACTGTGGGAAATAATAGAGGTAAGATTTTCAGAAAGTTGGGAAAAGTAGGCTTTAGAAACAGAAAGAGCAGAGAAAATAGAACCAGCTATAGCTACCAAGAGTCTGAAAGTAGAAAAAGTTACAATGATATGGTAAACAAGGACATGAAACAATAACTTCAGTTTTAGGCTTGGCCAATATGCTGTTGGATATAAAGCTTTTTAAATGCTCTGTAACAAAGGAATCTTTAGCTGTTGCTAGCAGTAACAGCTTTTTTTGCCACCTTTCTATTGTCTCAACCATGTAATGAGGCTGATACCACAATAAAAGCTCAAGGAACCTATTCCAGTCCCATTCTGCTTGTGAAAAAAACCAGCTCCCCAACACACTGCACCTCCAAGGAGAATGGCCCAGAGAAATCCAGCCTCCCCCCAAGCTCTCTCAATTGTCTCCCAGCTCTTAGAAGTTTAAAAGTTGCTAAAATTGATGGAAGCAGCGACCAGCAAAGAAAAATCTTTCTGCGGCCTGAGAAAGCACCAATAGGGTGGGAAAATGGAAGAGGAGAGTCTCCCTTCACGGGAACTCTCTTGCCAGAGGAATTCTCTTGCCACTTTGGGAAGTTCATGTCCCTAATTTAGACAGCTACTTTAGAGATGTGAGGTTAAATCACCACCTCGATTTTCATTCATTTTCCTGCCCTAAGTGCTCTCTTGGAAAGCAAAAAGCACTGGGTCTGGAGCTGTTCACACCTCTTTATTTCCCAGGAGCTGCTTTCTTTGGAGATGTGTGACCCTCCTACCTGATTTTAGGCATTTCCGTGACAATCCCGATACTTTGCAAAGCAGTTTTACCAGTTTTCCTGCAAAGCCCCAGCCCGGGAGGTTCCTGCTCCACTTGGGCTCTGCATCCCTGTTAAATTTGGACACAGAGGCTCTTTCCAAGAGTGTCGTGATGCTCCTGCTCTCCCCACTCTCCCCTGCCCCACAGGCACTGCATCCCTCGCAAAATCCTTCCGAGGTGAAAAGCATCACCTGTAAAACACCGTGAGAGGTTCGGCTTTATTAATTCAGTAATTCTCATTAGACCCTTATAACGTCACCTTTTGCAAAGAGAAAACAGTCAGGATTTTTTTTTTAATTTTGTTTCTGCTGATTATATGCCTAAACCCCTGCAATATTGGTGTAAAAGGACTTAGGGCCTGTGAATTGCATTTAAGAAATGTTTGAAAGGACAGGCAGCATTTCCATCACACACAGCTATTAACTTTATGTGACAAATGAAATTTTACTGGATTATTTATATTTTTAAAGTATCAGTTGAGGCATTTCAGTCCTGGACCTTCTTAAGTATTCGTTGCCTCTAAATGAACTGGATGTGTTGTATAATGGAATTACTAGATTTGTATTAAATTGTAGCTTTGGGACCCATCACTGTGTGATGCTATCTACTTTCAACTGGCTTTGTTTATCACAGAGAAGGGAACTGAATTAGCATAAGATACTACAAAGTAGTAAAGGGATTTTAGGACCCTGTCTATTTGACCTCCTATTGACCTGGGCTAATTCATATTCTCCCTGGGATGCTCTAACAGGTCATTTTGTATTTAAAAAAATAAAAATCAGGTCGACTTGTGGCTGCACATCCCTCGTCCCTGTGGCAGCAGAGATGTGGAATTCCCTCTCTGCTCTCTCTCACACACACACAGGGCTGTGCTCCTCCTTGAAAGGAAAATGAACTTCTATTTGTAAATTACCACATAAGAGGCTGTTATTTGTCTTACTTACTGCATTCCCGTGGCTGCTGCTGTGAGTGGGGCTGTTTGTAACATCAGTGGTGGCAGCAGGGACGCAGAATGGGGACCTGGGGAGGGGAGGTGTGCAGGCAGAGGGAATGTCCTTGCACACTCACGGGCACACGTGGGTGCACTCACACAAGGCATTTTCCCCATTGATATTTGTAGAATCACCACAGAAAAGCCTGGGTTGGAAGGGATCTTAAATATCACCCATGGGCAGGGACACCTTCCTCCAGACCAGGCTGTTCCCAGCCTCATCCAACCAGGCCTCAAACCAGGGGGTTTGAGATGGGGGTGGGATCCCCAGGGATGGGGAACTTTATATCTTGTTGTACAATGCCTGGAGGGAGCAGTTTTGGTGTAAAGAGAGTCCTAGAGGAGATGGGGGAACTGCAGAGGAGGATCTGCTCTGTCCAGCTTGGAGGAGGCACTGGACCCTAAAACACCTCTTGGCCCTCAGACTGATTCTTGTGGGAAGCCAGGCTGATTTTTCCTTCAGTTGCGTGAAAGGCTGCCTTTCATCATGACTGAAAATTTCCACAGAAAAACAACATTTTCCACGGGATGAAAAGAGTTTGTGTCTATTCCACCCTTCAAGACCCTGCACCCCAAATGCCCACAGGTTCCCCTTGTTGTGGGAGCAACTCCTCAAGGTGCAAGAGCATGCAGAGGTGGGCTGGGGAGGGCTGTGGCAGCCAGGTGCAGCTCTAGATGAGGAAGTGATGCTTGATTTTGTTTAGGAAGGCAGCACTGATGCAGACAAGGGACATTTAATGTGCCACCTCTCAGCTCAATGCCCTCTGAAGAAACAAAACGTGTCCTCTGCCCTGAACCTTGGAAGTTCCTCCATAACACTCATGGATTTGGTCCTTAAATCAGCTCTGATCTCAATGACCTCCTCACATTTCAGTTGCACTTTTTTTTTTCCTAGTTTTAAATTCTATTTAGCAAAATAATAATAATAATAAAAGAATATAATGTAGATATTCAGTCAAAGGTTGTTGTTGGTAATTCCAGAAATTGAAGTCTATTTTTTGCAGAGAAAAGCATGAAATGAACTCCAGCCGTCGCTCTGCAGTGCAAGGGGCTGATGAATTACAATGGCAGCCTGCTTTATTCTCCTTAATAAGAAATTAGATCACAATAGGGATTTACCAAAATTACCTTGAAGTGTTTGTGGGTTTGACTGATTGGACAATTTGCGCTCAAATTGTGTCGAATCATGCGAGTTCCAGCATCTGTCTCTTTAGTTGGGCTGCTTTAAAAACGCCCTGGTCTCCTTTAACAGGAGCCTGCTCGTGAATGCTCAGCCCCACACACAGTATTTGTTTGTTTTCTTCCCATTTTCCCAATTTGCCTTATTGATAATGTTCTGAGAACTTCCCAGGTTTTCGTGGCGACTTTATCAACTCCTGTTTCAGGTGAGAAGCAAGGAATTTGCTCAGGAAATGGATTATATTATTAAGTTATTTAGCCTTTTCCTAACCTATATCCCTGGAAGAGCTCACGTAATTATCCACCAGTATCCTTGATTAGAGACGCAGTTTGCAGGGAATGGGTGCTGGAATTCCTGCAAGGAGCCCCTGGAATGGTGTTTTTGAGGAAGCCCACACCGTTTCATTAGGAGGCAGGAGACACAGGGTGATGCGCTGCATCTTGAATAACTTCGGGAAATCTTTTAAGTCAACCTTGTGTTTTAGTCAACAGGGAAGGTTTGACCTTTAACCCCCCAACAACCATCTGTTTCATTATTTATCTGAGGGAATCAGAGAGTTTTTGTTCTTTCACAAAAGTCCCTGACACCAAGATATTTCTAATAGCAGAAATTTTTCATTCTTGTCACTATTCCTTTTGAAAATACAGGTATTTTCATACAACACGTAGCTAATGAGTGAAACTTCAGAATCCAACCTTTCTCTATAATCACAGGAACAGGGATTAAAGAGGTCCCACTAGTGAGGAACATGAAAATTAATTATTGAGCTCCTTGTTTTATCCTCCCCATCTGTCTGATATTCTCGAGCACAGAAGGAGTTAGACAATTAAATTACTTCTCCTTTTACCTCATCAGGATGTTCTCTGTACCTTTTTCTAACTCCAGAGGCTCCCAAATTCTGCCCCATTTACCCACAAACGTGTGGGTGTTTGCCTGTGCAAGGGCAGGGGCTTCTGGTTTTCCTGAATGCCAAGAAATCAGCCAAGCTTTTCAAAACATTCATTTCCACTGAGCACACTTAAAATGTTTTTTTCCTCCTTCTAAGGCTTGCAGGAAATCCTTTCAGGGAGACACAGCCTTTGTAAGGAACACAGGCAAATTTTAAAATTATTATGATCAGCCTTTGTGCAAAGAGAAAGGCACAAAGGCACTTGTACACAGGAGAAAAGAAAGAGCAAAAATAACAATGGGAGAGGGATGTGCACTTGATATGTCAAGTGTGGGGGATACACTCTCCTTTAAAAACACTCATGAAATTCTCTCAGAAGTCACTGGGAAGTGCCCCAGTGCATCTGCCCAGGGCAAAATTAGACCCATTATATTTAGCTTTCCTGAGAAACCCTCAGTTTTGTAACATGTTTGTATTTCTGTCATTATTCTTGGCAGCTAAACAAGTGAAGAATTTCATTTCTAGCAACTAGTTAAGACAGTTGGGGCAATTAATTTGTTTTATTCAACAATAAAGCTGTCACTTGGCAGTGCTGGGAATGAGAGGAACTCCAGCACAATGCTGGTGGAGCCTTTTCCCTGCTCGGGAAGGAGAAACTTCAGAGCTCTGTGTGTGAGTGTGTGTGTGTTTATCATCACTTTTGGCTCACTTGATATTGTTTTGCTTGAGGTGAAGCCAAAGGGTAAAAACTGCTAAAGTGGGCCCAGACCAAGATAAACACACATCCCTGAGACATTTTCTTGCTGAGGGATCACAGTCTGAATAAAGAATAATCCTTAAACTTTTGATTTATTTTCCCTTCAGCTCGAGCGCGTCTGACTCGTTCAGGTAAAACACAGGTAAAACTCAGGCTGAGATAAACCAGATAAAAACCAGGGGCTTGGACAGAGCCCTCACACTCATGTTTGCAGCCTTTTGAGGGGAAACACAGGGATTGCTCCTTTATTTTGGGAAGGGTTTGGCTTGGGGCCATGCCCCAG